>NC_066338.1:1982285-2005290 GCF_022539315.1 Serinus canaria
TGACAGAGCCGGGCCTCATGGAACACTTGAGAACATTTTTACCCCATGGAATCTGATGGGACCAGCTGTCCATGTTGACAGAGACGGGCAAATGGAATACTGGAGAACATTGTTACACACTGGAATCTCATGGAACCAGCTGTCCATGGTGACAGAGCTGGGCATGAGGGATCACTGGAGAACATTGTTACCCCATGGAATCTCATGGAACCAGGTGTCTCTCGTGAGAGACCTGGGTCTGATGGAACACTGGAGAGCATTGTTACCCCATGGAATCTGATGGAACCAGCTCCCTATGGTGAGAGAGCTGAGCCAGATGGAACACTGTAGAATATTGTTCACCCCATGGAATCTCATGGAACCAGGTGTCCATGGAGAGAGAGACAGGGCTGATGAAACAATGGAGAACATTTTTCCCCAGTGAAATCCCATAGAACCACATGTCCATGGTGACTGAGGCAGGACTGATGTAACACTGGTTAATATTGTTTCCCACTGG
Organism: Serinus canaria; assembly: GCF_022539315.1. Lineage (NCBI taxonomy): Eukaryota > Metazoa > Chordata > Aves > Passeriformes > Fringillidae > Serinus > Serinus canaria. The sequence continues at coordinate 1,982,785 of NC_066338.1, forward strand.
AATCTCAAGGATCCAGGTGTCCATGGTGAGAGAGCCAGGCCTGATGGAACACTGGAGAATATTTTTACCCCATGGAATCAGATGAAACAAGGTGTCCATGGTGACAGAGGGCGGCGGAAGCAACACTGGAGAACATTGTTACCACATGGAATCTCATGGAAACAGGTTTCTATGTTGAGAGAGCAGGGCATGATGGAACACTTGACAACATTGTTCCCCAGTGGAATGTCATAGAACCAGGTGTCCATGGTGACAGAGGAAGTCCTAATGTAACACTGGAGAACATTTTTACCCCATGGAATCTCATAGAACCAGGTTTCCATGGTGACAGAGCTGGGCCTGATGGAACACTGGAGAACACTGCTACCCCAAGGAATCTCATGGAACGAGGTATCCATGGTGACAGAGCCAGGCCAGATGGAACACTGGGGAATATTGTTACGCCATGTAATCTGATGAAACCAGATGTCCATGGTGACAAAGCTGGGCCTGATGGAATACTGGGGAACATTGTTACCCCATGGTATCTCTTGGAACCAGGTGTCCATGGAGAGAGAGCTGGGGTAATGGAACACCAGAGAACATGGTTCCCAGTAAAATCTATGCAACCAGGTGTCCATCGTTGCAGAGCCAGGCCTGATGGTACACTGGAGAACATTGTTACCGCATGGAATCTCATGGAAATAGGTGTCCATGGTGACACAGTTGGGCCGGATGCAACACTGGAGAACATTTTTACCCCATGGAATCTCATGGAAACAGGTTTCTATGTTGAGAGAGCAGGGCATGATGGAACACTTGACAACATTGTTCCCCAGTGGAATGTCATAGAACCAGGTGTCCATGGTGACAGAGGAAGTCCTAATGTAACACTGGAGAACATTGTTACCCCATGGAATCTCATGGAACATGGGGTCCACGGTGACAGATTTGCACTTGATGGAACACGGAGTACATTTTTACGCCATGGAATCTGATGTAACCAGGTGTCCCTAGTGACAGAGCAAGGCCTGATGGAACACTGGGGAACATTGTTACCCCATGGAATCTCATGGAACTCAGTGTTCATAGTGAGAGATCTGCGCCTGATGGAACATTGAGGAACGTTGATAACCCAAAGAAATCTCATGGAACAGGTGTCCATGTGAAAGATTCTTGCAAATGGAACACTAGAGAACATTGTTCCCCAGTGGAGTCTCATAGAACCAGTTGTCCATGATGACAGAGGCCGGCCTGATGGAACACTGGAGAATATTGTTACCCCATGGAATCTCATAGAACCAGGTGTCCATGGTGACAGATCCAGGCCTGATGGAACACTGGAGAACATTGTTACCCCAAGGAATCTCATGGAACCAGGTCTCCATGGTGACAGAGCCCGGCTAATGGAACAGTGGAGAACATTGTTACCCCATGGAATCTCATGGAAACAGGTGTGTATAGTGAGAGGGCTGGGCCTGATGGAACACTGGAGAACATTGTTACCTCATGGAATCTGATGGAATCAGGTGTCCATTCTGAAATAGCCAGGCCTGATGAAACACTGGAGAACACTTTTACTCTATGGAATCTCATAGAACCAGGTGTCCATGGTGACAGAGCAGGGCCTTATGGAACACTGGAGAACATTTTTACCCCAAGGAATCTCATGGAACCAGGTCTGCATGTTGTCAGATCCAGGCTAATGAAACACTGGAGAACCTTGTTACCCAGTGGAATGTCATAGAATTAGGTGTCCCTGGTGAAAGAGGCAGGCCTGATATAACACTCCAGAACATTGTTACCTACTGGAATCTCATGGAACCAGGTATCCATGGTGACAGAGCAGGGCCTGATGGAACACTGTATAACATTGTTACACAATGGAATCTCATGGAACTAGGTGTCTATGGTGAGAGATGTGGGCCTGATGGAACAGTGGAGAACAGTGTTACCCCATGGAATCTCATGGAACCAGGTGTCCATGGTAACAGATCTCGGCCTGATGGAATTCGGGAGAACATTTTTACCGCATGGAATCTCATGGAACCAGGTGTCCATGATGACAGAGCCCGGATAATGGAATAGTGGAGAACATTGTTACCCCATTGAATCTCATGGAAAGAGGCGACCATGGTGAAAGTGCTGGGCCTGATGGAACACTAGAGAAAATTGTTACCCCATGGAATCTGAGGGAATCAGGTGTTCATGCAGAAAGATCCAGGCTTGATGGAACACTGGAGAACATTTTTACCCCTTGGAATCTCATAGAACCATGTTTCCATGGTGACAGAGCAGGGCCTGATGGAACATTGGAGAACATTGTGACCCCATGGAATCTCATGGAACCAGGTATCCATTTTAACAGAGCCAGGCCAGATGGAACACTGGAGAATATTGTTACCCCATGTAATCTGATGAAACCAGATGTCCATGGTGACAAAGCTGGGCCTGATGGAATACTGGGGAACATTGTTACCCCATGGAATCTCTTGGAACCTGGTGTCCATGGAGAAATAGCTGGGCTAATGGAACACTTGAGAACATTGTTTCCCAGGGGAATCTCAAGCAACCAGGTGTCCATTGTTGCAGAGACAGGCCTGAAGGAACACTGGAGAACATTGTTACCCCACGGAATCTCATGGAACCAGGTGTCCATGGTGACAGAGCTGGGCCTGATGGAACACTGGAGAACATTGTTAGCCACTGGAATCTCATGGAACCAGGTGTCCTTGGTGACAGATCTGGGCCTGATGGAACACTGGAGAAAACTCTTACCGCCTGGAATCTCATGGAACCAGGCATTCATGGTGACAGCGCTGGGCCTGATGGAACACTGGAGAACGTTGTGACCCCATGGAATCTCATGGAACCAGGTGTTTATGGTGAGAGAGCTGGGCCTGATGGAACACTTGAGAACATTGTTACACTAAGGAATCTAATGGAATCAGGTGTCCATGCTGAAAGATCCAGGGCTGATGGAACACTGGAGAATATTTTTACGCCATGGAATCAGATGGAAACAAGCGACCATGTTGAAAGTGCTGGGCCTGATGGAACAATAGAGAAAATTGTTGCCCCATTGAATCTCATGGAACAAGGTGTCCATTTTGACAGAGCCAGGCCTGATGGAACACTGGGGACATTGTTACACATTGGAATCTCATGGAACCAGGTGTCCATGGTGTCAGAGCTGGGCCTGATGGAACACTGGACAACATTGTTACCCAGAGGAATATAATAGAATTAGGTGTCCCTGATGACAGAGGCAGGCCTGATATAACACTATAGAACATTGCTACCTACTGGAATCTCATGGAACCAGGTGTCCATGGTGACAGAGCTGGGTCTGATGGAAAACTGGAGAATATTTTTACCCCATGGAATCTCATGCAACCAGGTGTCCATGGTGACAGAGCTGGGTCTGAAGGAACACTGTAGAACATTTATACGCCATTGAATCTGATGGAAACATGTGTCCATGGTGACAGAGCCAGGTCTGATGAAACACTGGGGAACCTTCTTACCCCATGGAATCTCATGCAACAAGGTGTCCATGGTTACAGAGCTTGGCCGGATGGAACACGGGAGAACAATGTTACTCCATGGAATCTCATGGAATCACGTGTCCATGGGGACAGATACAGGCCTGATGGAACACTGGAGTTCATTGTTACGCCATGGAATCTCATGGAACCATGTGTCCATGGAGAAAGACCCGGCTAATGGAACACTGGAGAACATTGTTACGCCATGGAATCTCATGGAACCAGGTGTCCATGGTGACAGATCCAGGCCTGATGGAACACTGGAGAACATTTTTACCCCATGGGATCTCATAGAACCAGGTTTCCATGGTGACAGATCCAGGCCTGATGAAGCACTGGAGAACATTGTGACCCCATGGAATATCATGGAACTTCGTTTCCATGGTGACTTAGTCAGGCCTGATGCAACACTTGAGAATATTGTTACCTAGGGGAATGTCATGGAACCAGGTAACCATGGTGACAGATCTGGGCCTGATGGAAAACTGGAGAACATTGTTACGCCATGGTATCTCATGGAACCAGGTGTCTCTCCTGTGAGAGCTGGGCCTGATGGAACACTGGAGAACATTGTTACCCAGGGGAATCTCATGGAACCAGGTGTCCATGGTGACAATCTGGGCCTGATGGAACACTGGAGAAAACTGTTACCCCATGGAATCTCATGGAACAAGGTGTTTATGGTGAGAGAGCTGGGCCTGATGGAACACTTTAGAACATCGTTACACTAAGGAATCTGATGGAATCAGGTGTCCAATCTGAAAGATCCAGTCCTGATGGAACACTGGAGAACATTTTTACGTCATGGAATCGGATGGAACCAGGTTTCTATGGTGACAGAGGCGCGCCTGATGGAATACTGGAGAACATTGTTACCCCATGGAATGTCATGGAACCAGGTGTCCATGGTTTCCGAGCCAGGCCTGATGGAACACTGGAGAACATTTCTACCCAGAGGAATATAATAGAATTAGGTGTCCCTGATGACAGAGGCAGGCCTGATATAACACTATAGAACATTGCTACCTACCAGAATCTCATGGAACCAGGCGTCCATGGTGACAGAGCTGGGTCTGATGAAACACTGGAGAAAATTATTACCCCATGGAATCTCATGCAAACAGGTCCATGGTGACAGAGCTGGGTCTGAAGGAACACTGTAGAACATTTTTACGCCTTTGAATCTGATGGAAACATGTGTCCATGGTGACAGAGCCACGTCTGATGAAACACTGGGGAACATTCTTACCCCATGGAATCTCAAGCAACACGGTGTCCATGGTTCCAGAGCTGGGCCGGATGGAACACGGGAGAACAATGTTACCCCATGGAATCTCATGGAACCACGTGTCCATGGGGACAGATTCGGGCCTGATGGAACACTGGAGTTCATTGTTACGCCATGGAATCTCATGGAACCATGTGTCCATGGAGAAAGAACCCGGCTAATGGAACACTGGAGAACATTGTTACGCCATGGAATCTCATGGAACCAGGTGTCCATGGTGACAGATCCAGGCCTGATGGAACACTGGAGAACATTTTTACCCCATGGGATCTCATAGAACCAGGTTTCCATGGTGACAGATCCAGGCCTGATGAAGCATTGGAGAACATTGTGACCCCATGGAATATCATGGAACCAGGTATCCATGGTGACAGATCCAGGCCTGATGAAACACTGGAGAACATTGTGACCCCATGGAATATCATGGAACCAGGTGTCCATGGTGACAGAGCTGGGCCTGATGGAACACTGGAGAACATTGTTACACTAAGGAATCTGATGGAATCAGGTGTCCATGCTGAAAGATCCAGGCCTGATGGAACACTGGAGAACATTTTTACCCCATGGGATCTCATAGAACCAGGTTTCCATGGTGACAGATCCAGGCCTGATGAAGCACTGGAGAACATTGTGACCCCATGGAATATCATGGAACTTCGTTTCCATGGTGACTTAGTCAGGCCTGATGCAACACTTGAGAATATTGTTACCTAGGGGAATGTCATGGAACCAGGTAACCATGGTGACAGATCTGGGCCTGATGGAAAACTGGAGAACATTGTTACGCCATGGTATCTCATGGAACCAGGTGTCTCTCCTGTGAGAGCTGGGCCTGATGGAACACTGGAGAACATTGTTACCCAGGGGAATCTCATGGAACCAGGTGTTTATGGTGAGAGAGCTGGGCCTGATGGAACACTTTAGAACATCGTTACACTAAGGAATCTGATGGAATCAGGTGTCCAATCTGAAAGATCCAGGCCTGATGGAACACTGGAGAACATTTTTACGTCATGGAATCGGATGGAACCAGGTTTCTATGGTGACAGAGGCGCGCCTGATGGAATACTGGAGAACATTGTTACCCCATGGAATGTCATGGAACCAGGTGTCCATGGTTTCCGAGCCAGGCCTGATGGAACACTGGAGAACATTTCTACCCAGAGGAATATAATAGAATTAGGTGTCCCTGATGACAGAGGCAGGCCTGATATAACACTATAGAACATTGCTACCTACCAGAATCTCATGGAACCAGGCGTCCATGGTGACAGAGCTGGGTCTGATGAAACACTGGAGAAAATTATTACCCCATGGAATCTCATGCAAACAGGTCCATGGTGACAGAGCTGGGTCTGAAGGAACACTGTAGAACATTTTTACGCCTTTGAATCTGATGGAAACATGTGTCCATGGTGACAGAGCCACGTCTGATGAAACACTGGGGAACATTCTTACCCCATGGAATCTCAAGCAACACGGTGTCCATGGTTCCAGAGCTGGGCCGGATGGAACACGGGAGAACAATGTTACCCCATGGAATCTCATGGAACCACGTGTCCATGGGGACAGATTCGGGCCTGATGGAACACTGGAGTTCATTGTTACGCCATGGAATCTCATGGAACCAGGTGTCCATGGTAACAGATCCAGGCCTGATGGAACACTGGAGAACATTTTTACCCCATGGGATCTCATAGAACCAGGTTTCCATGGTGACAGATCCAGGCCTGATGAAGCATTGGAGAACATTGTGACCCCATGGAATATCATGGAACCAGGTATCCATGGTGACAGAGCTGGGCCTGATGGAACACTGGAGAACATTGTGACCCCATGGAATATCATGGAACCAGGTGTCCATGGTGACAGAGCTGGGCCTGATGGAACACTGGAGAACAATGTTACACTAAGGAATCTGATGGAATCAGGTGTCCATGCTGAAAGATCCAGGCCTGATGGAACACTGGAGAACATTTTTACCCCATGGGATCTCATAGAACCATGTTTCCATGGTGACAGATCCAGGCCTGATGAAACACTGGAGAACATTGTGACCCCATGGAATATCATGGAACTTCGTTTCCATGGTGACTTAGTCAGGCCTGATGCAACACTTGAGAATATTGTTACCTAGGGGAATGTCATGGAACCAGGTAACCATGGTGACAGATCTGGGCCTGATGGAAAACTGGAGAACATTGTTACGCCATGGTATCTCATGGAACCAGGTGTCTCTCCTGTGAGAGCTGGGCCTGATGGAACACTGGAGAACATTGTTACCCAGGGGAATCTCATGGAACCAGGTGTCCATGGTGACAATCTGGGCCTGATGGAACACTGGAGAAAACTGTTACCCCATGGAATCTCATGGAACAAGGTGTTTATGGTGAGAGAGCTGGGCCTGATGGAACACTTTAGAACATCGTTACACTAAGGAATCTGATGGAATCAGGTGTCCAATCTGAAAGATCCAGTCCTGATGGAACACTGGAGAACATTTTTACGTCATGGAATCGGATGGAACCAGGTTTCTATGGTGACAGAGGCGCGCCTGATGGAATACTGGAGAACATTGTTACCCCATGGAATGTCATGGAACCAGGTGTCCATGGTTTCCGAGCCAGGCCTGATGGAACACTGGAGAACATTTCTACCCAGAGGAATATAATAGAATTAGGTGTCCCTGATGACAGAGGCAGGCCTGATATAACACTATAGAACATTGCTACCTACCAGAATCTCATGGAACCAGGCGTCCATGGTGACAGAGCTGGGTCTGATGAAACACTGGAGAAAATTATTACCCCATGGAATCTCATGCAAACAGGTCCATGGTGACAGAGCTGGGTCTGAAGGAACACTGTAGAACATTTTTACGCCTTTGAATCTGATGGAAACATGTGTCCATGGTGACAGAGCCACGTCTGATGAAACACTGGGGAACATTCTTACCCCATGGAATCTCAAGCAACACGGTGTCCATGGTTCCAGAGCTGGGCCGGATGGAACACGGGAGAACAATGTTACCCCATGGAATCTCATGGAACCACGTGTCCATGGGGACAGATTCGGGCCTGATGGAACACTGGAGTTCATTGTTACGCCATGGAATCTCATGGAACCATGTGTCCATGGAGAAAGAACCCGGCTAATGGAACACTGGAGAACATTGTTACGCCATGGAATCTCATGGAACCAGGTGTCCATGGTGACAGATCCAGGCCTGATGGAACACTGGAGAACATTTTTACCCCATGGGATCTCATAGAACCAGGTTTCCATGGTGACAGATCCAGGCCTGATGAAGCATTGGAGAACATTGTGACCCCATGGAATATCATGGAACCAGGTATCCATGGTGACAGATCCAGGCCTGATGAAACACTGGAGAACATTGTGACCCCATGGAATATCATGGAACCAGGTGTCCATGGTGACAGAGCTGGGCCTGATGGAATACTGGAGAACATTGTTACACTAAGGAATCTGATGGAATCACGTGTCCAATCTGAAAGATCCAGGCCTGATGGAACAATGGAGAACATTTTTACGCCATGGAATCGGATGGAACCAGGTTTCCATGGTGACAGATCCAGGCCTGATGAAGCACTGGAGAACATTGTGACCCCATGGAATATCATGGAACTTCGTTTCCATGGTGACTTATTCAGGCCTGATGCAACACTGGAGAATATTGTTACCTAGGGGAATGTCATGGAACCAGGTAACCATGGTGACAGATCTGGGCCTGATGGAAAACTGGAGAACATTGTTACGCCATGGTATCTCATGGAACCAGGTGTCTCTCCTGTGAGAGCTGGGCCTGATGGAACACTGGAGAACATTGTTACCCAGGGGAATCTCATGGAACCAGGTGTCCATGGTGACAATCTGGGCCTGATGGAACACTGGAGAAAACTGTTACCCCATGGAATCTCATGGAACAAGGTGTTTATGGTGAGAGAGCTGGGCCTGATGGAACACTTTAGAACATCGTTACACTAAGGAATCTGATGGAATCAGGTGTCCAATCTGAAAGATCCAGTCCTGATGGAACACTGGAGAACATTTTTACGTCATGGAATCGGATGGAACCAGGTTTCTATGGTGACAGAGGCGCGCCTGATGGAATACTGGAGAACATTGTTACCCCATGGAATGTCATGGAACCAGGTGTCCATGGTTTCCGAGCCAGGCCTGATGGAACACTGGAGAACATTTCTACCCAGAGGAATATAATAGAATTAGGTGTCCCTGATGACAGAGGCAGGCCTGATATAACACTATAGAACATTGCTACCTACCAGAATCTCATGGAACCAGGCGTCCATGGTGACAGAGCTGGGTCTGATGAAACGCTGGAGAAAATTATTACCCCATGGAATCTCATGCAAACAGGTCCATGGTGACAGAGCTGGGTCTGAAGGAACACTGTAGAACATTTTTACGCCTTTGAATCTGATGGAAACATGTGTCCATGGTGACAGAGCCACGTCTGATGAAACACTGGGGAACATTCTTACCCCATGGAATCTCAAGCAACACGGTGTCCATGGTTCCAGAGCTGGGCCGGATGGAACACGGGAGAACAATGTTACCCCATGGAATCTCATGGAACCACGTGTCCATGGGGACAGATTCGGGCCAGATGGAACACTGGAGTTCATTGTTACGCCATGGAATCTCATGGAACCATGTGTCCATGGAGAAAGAACCCGGCTAATGGAACACTGGAGAACATTGTTACGCCATGGAATCTCATGGAACCAGGTGTCCATGGTGACAGATCCAGGCCTGATGGAACACTGGAGGACATTTTTACCCCATGGGATCTCATAGAACCAGGTTTCCATGGTGACAGATCCAGGCCTGATGAAGCATTGGAGAACATTGTGACCCCATGGAATATCATGGAACCAGGTATCCATGGTGACAGATCCAGGCCTGATGAAACACTGGAGAACATTGTGACCCCATGGAATATCATGGAACCAGGTGTCCATGGTGACACAGCTGGGCCTGATGGAATACTGGAGAACATTGTTACACTAAGGAATCTGATGGAATCACGTGTCCAATCTGAAAGATCCAGGCCTGATGGAACACTGGAGAACATTTTTACGCCATGGAATCGGATGGAACCAGGTTTCTATGGTGACAGAGGGGCGCCTGATGGAATACTGGAGAACATTGTTACCCCATGGAATGTCATGGAACCAGGTGTCCATGGTTTCCGAGCCAGGCCTGATGGAACACTGGAGAACATTGCTCCCCAGGGGAATATCACGGAAATAGGTGTCCATGGAGATAAAATTGGGTAATGGAACACTGGTGAACATTTTTACCCCATGGAATCTCATGGAAATAGGTCTACATGGTGACAGAGCTGGGCTTGATGGAACAATGGAGGACATTGTTACGCCATGGAATCTCATGGAAACACGTGTCGATGGTGACAGAGCCATTCTAATGTAACACTGGCGAACATTGTTACCCATGGATTGTGATGGAACCAGGTTTCCATGGTGACAGAGACAGGCCTAATGGAACACTGGAGAACATTGTTACACTAAGGAATCTGATGGAATCAGGTGTCCATGCTGAAAGATCCAGGCCTGATGGAACACTGGAGAGCATTGTTACCCCATGGAATCTCATGGAAACAGGTGAAATGGTTACAGAGCATGTCTTGATGGAAAATTCTACGACATAGTTACCCCATAGAATCTGATAGAAAAATGTGGCCATGGTGACAGAGCCGGGCTAATGGAACACTGGATAACATTGTTCCCCAGTGGAGTCTCATAGAACCAGGTGGCCATGGTGACAGAGGCAAGCCTGATGAAACACTGGAGAACATTGTTACCCCATGGTATCTCATGGAACTTGGTGTCCATGGTGACTTAGTCAGGCCTGATGCAACACTTGAGAATACTGTTACCTAGGGGAATGTCATGGAACCAGGTAACCATGGTGACAGATCTGGGCCTGATGGAAAACTGGAGAACATTGTTACGCCATGGTATCTCATGGAACCAGGTGTCTCTCCTGTGAGAGCTAGGCCTGATGGAACACTGGAGAACATTGTTACTCAGGGGAATCTCATGCAACCAGGTGTCCATTGTTGCAGAGCCAGGCCTGATTGAACACTAGGGAACATTGTTACACCATGGAATCTGATGAAACCAGGTGTCCATGGTGACAGAGCTGGGCCTGATGGAACACTGGAGAACATTGTTACCCTAAGGAATCTGATGGAATCAGGTGTCCAATCTGAAAGATCCAGGCCTGATGGAACACTGGAGAACATTTTTCGCCATGGAATCGGATGGAACCAGGTTTCTATGGTGACAGAGGGGTGCCTGATGGAATACTGGAGACCATTGTTACCCCATGAAATGTCATGGAACCAGGTGTCCATGGTTTCCGAGCCAGGCCTGATGGAACACTGGAGAACATTGCTCCCCAGGGGAATATCACGGAAATAGGTGTCCATGGAGATAAAATTGGGTAATGGAACACTGGTGAACATTGTTACCCCATGGAATCTCATGGAAAGAGGTCTACAAGGTGACAGAGCCGGGCTTGATGGAACAATGGAGGACATTGTTACGCCATGGAATCTCATGGAAACACGTGTCAATGGTGACAGAGCCATTCTAATGTAACACTGGCGAACATTGTTACCCCATGGATTGTGATGGAACCAGGTTTCCATGGTGACAGAGACAGGCCTGATGGAACACTGGAGAACATAGTTACCCCATGGAATCTTATGGAACCAGGCGTCCATGGAGAGAGAGGAGGGCCTGATGGAACACTGGAGTGCATTGTTACCCCATGGAATCTCATGGAAACAGGTGAAATGGTTACAGAGCATATCCTGATGGAAAATTCTATGACATAGTTACCCCATAGAATCTGATAGAAAAATGTGGCCATGGTGACAGAGCCGGGCTAATGGAACACTGGAGAACATTGTTCCCCAGTGGAATCTCATAGAACCAGGTGGCCCTGGTGACAGAGGCAAGCCTGATGGAACACTGGAGAACATTGTTACCCCATGGTATCTCATGGAACTTGGTGTCCATGGTGACTTAGTCAGGCCTGATGCAACACTTGAGAATACTGTAACCTAGGGGAATGTCATGGAACCAGGAAACCATGGTGACAGATCTGGGCCTGATGGAAATCTGGAGAACATTGTTACGCCATGGTATCTCATGGAACCAGGTGTCTCTCCTGTGAGAGCTGGGCCTGATGGAACACTGGAGAACATTGTTACCCAGGGGAATCTCATGGAACCAGGTGTCCATGGTGACAATCTGGGCCTGGTGGAACACTGGAGAAAACTGTTACCCCATGGAATCTCATGGAACCAGGTTTTTATGGTGAGAGAGCTGGGCCTGATGGAACACTTGAGAACATTGTTACACTAAGGAATCTGATGGAATCAGGTGTCCAGTTTGAAAGATCCAGGCCTGATGGAAAAATGGAGAACATTTTTACGCCATGGAATCGGATGGAACCAGGTTTCTATGGTGACAGAGGGGCGCCTGATGGAATACTGGAGAACATTGTTACCCCATGGAATATCATGGAACCAGGTGTCCATGGTTTCCGAGCCAGGCCTGATGGAACACTGGAGAACATTGCTCCCCAGGGGAATATCACGGAAATAGGTGTCCATGGAGATAAAATTGGGTAACGGAACACTGGTGAACATTGTTACCCCATGGAATCTCATGGAAAGAGGTCTACATGGTGACAGAGCCGGGCTTGATGGAACAATGGATGACATTGTTCCGCCATGGAATCACATGGAAACACGTGTCAATGGTGACAGAGCCATTCTAATGTAACACTGGCGAACATTGTTACCCCATGGATTGTGATGGAACCAGGTTTCCATGGTGACAGAGACAGGCCTGATGGAACACTGGAGAACATTTTTACGCCATGGAATCGGATGGAACCAGGTTTCTATTGTGACAGAGGGGCGCCTGATGGAACACTGGAGAGCATTGTTACCCCATGGAATCTCATGGAAACAGGTATCCACGGCAACAGAGCCAGGCCAGATGGAACACTGGAGAACATTGTTACCCCACGTAATCTCATGAAAACAGATGTCCATGGTGACAAAGCTGGGCCTGATGGAATGCTGGGGAACATTGTTACCCCATGAAATCTCTTGGAACCTGGTGTCCATGGAGAAATAGCTGGGCTAATGGAACACTTGAGAACATTGTTTCCCAGGGGACTCTCAAGCAACCAGGTGTCCATTGTTGCAGAGACAGGCCTGAAGGAACACTGGAGAACATTGTTACCCCATGGAATCTCATGGAACCAGGTGTCCATGGTGACAGATCCAGGCCTGATGGAACAATGGAGAACATTTTTACGCCATGGAATCGGATGGAACCAGGTTTCCATGGTGACAGATCCAGGCCTGATGAAGAACTGGAGAACATTGTCACCCCATGGAATATCATGGAACTTCGTTTCCATGGTGACTTAGTCAGGCCTGATGCAACACTGGAGAATATTGTTACCTAGGGGAATGTCATGGAACCAGGTAACCATGGTGACAGATCTGGGCCTGATGGAAAACTGGAGAACATTGTTACGCCATGGTATCTCATGGAACCAGGTGTCTCTCCTGTGAGAGCTGGGCCTGATGGAACACTGGAGAACATTGTTACCCAGGGGAATCTCATGGAACCAGGTGTCCATGGTGACAATCTGGGCCTGATGGAACACTGGAGAAAACTGTTACCCCATGGAATCTCATGGAACAAGGTGTTTATGGTGAGAGAGCTGGGCCTGATGGAACACTTTAGAACATCGTTACACTAAGGAATCTGATGGAATCAGGTGTCCAATCTGAAAGATCCAGGCCTGATGGAACACTGGAGAACATTTTTACGTCATGGAATCGGATGGAACCAGGTTTCTATGGTGACAGAGGCGCGCCTGATGGAATACTGGAGAACATTGTTACCCCATGGAATGTCATGGAACCAGGTGTCCATGGTTTCCGAGCCAGGCCTGATGGAACACTGGAGAACATTTCTACCCAGAGGAATATAATAGAATTAGGTGTCCCTGATGACAGAGGCAGGCCTGATATAACACTATAGAACATTGCTACCTACCAGAATCTCATGGAACCAGGCGTCCATGGTGACAGAGCTGGGTCTGATGAAACGCTGGAGAAAATTATTACCCCATGGAATCTCATGCAAACAGGTCCATGGTGACAGAGCTGGGTCTGAAGGAACACTGTAGAACATTTTTACGCCTTTGAATCTGATGGAAACATGTGTCCATGGTGACAGAGCCACGTCTGATGAAACACTGGGGAACATTCTTACCCCATGGAATCTCAAGCAACACGGTGTCCATGGTTCCAGAGCTGGGCCGGATGGAACACGGGAGAACAATGTTACCCCATGGAATCTCATGGAACCACGTGTCCATGGGGACAGATTCGGGCCTGATGGAACACTGGAGTTCATTGTTACGCCATGGAATCTCATGGAACCATGTGTCCATGGAGAAAGAACCCGGCTAATGGAACACTGGAGAACATTGTTACGCCATGGAATCTCATGGAACCAGGTGTCCATGGTGACAGATCCAGGCCTGATGGAACACTGGAGAACATTTTTACCCCATGGGATCTCATAGAACCAGGTTTCCATGGTGACAGATCCAGGCCTGATGAAGCATTGGAGAACATTGTGACCCCATGGAATATCATGGAACCAGGTATCCATGGTGACAGATCCAGGCCTGATGAAATACTGGAGAACATTGTGACCCCATGGAATATCATGGAACCAGGTGTCCATGGTGACAGAGCTGGGCCTGATGGAAGACTGGAGAACATTGTTACACTAAGGAATCTGATGGAATCAGGTGTCCAATCTGAAAGATCCAGGCCTGATGGAACAATGGAGAACATTTTTACGCCATGGAATCGGATGGAACCAGGTTTCTATGGTGACAGAGGGGCGCCTGATGGAATACTGGAGAACATTGTTACCCCATGGAATGTCATGGAACCAGGTGTCCATGGTTTCCGAGCCAGGCCTGATGGAACACTGGAGAACATTGCTCCCCAGGGGAATATCACGGAAATAGGTGTCCATGGAGATAAAATTGGGTAATGGAACACTGGTGAACATTGTTACCCCATGGAATCTCATGGAAATAGGTCTACATGGTGACAGAGCTGGGCTTGATGGAACAATGGAGGACATTGTTACGCCATGGAATCTCATGGAAACACGTGTCGATGGTGACAGAGCCATTCTAATGTAACACTGGCGAACATTGTTACCCCATGGATTGTGATGGAACCAGGTTTCCATGGTGACAGAGACAGGCCTAATGGGACACTGGAGAACATTGTTACACTAAGGAATCTGATGGAATCAGGTGTCCATGCTGAAAGATCCAGGCCTGATGGAACACTGGAGAGCATTGTTACCCCATGGAATCTCATGGAAACAGGTGAAATGGTTACAGAGCATGTCTTGATGGAAAATTCTACGACATAGTTACCCCATAGAATCTAATAGAAAAATGTGGCCATGGTGACAGAGCCGGGCTAATGGAACACTGGATAACATTGTTCCCCAGTGGAGTCTCATAGAACCAGGTGGCCATGGTGACAGAGGCAAGCCTGATGAAACACTGGAGAACATTGTTACCCCATGGTATCTCATGGAACTTGGTGTCCATGGTGACTTAGTCAGGCCTGATGCAACACTTGAGAATACTGTTACCTAGGGGAATGTCATGGAACCAGGTAACCATGGTGACAGATCTGGGCCTGATGGAAAACTGGAGAACATTGTTACGCCATGGTATCTCATGGAACCAGGTGTCTCTCCTGTGAGAGCTAGGCCTGATGGAACACTGGAGAACATTGTTACTCAGGGGAATCTCATGCAACCAGGTGTCCATTGTTGCAGAGCCAGGCCTGATTGAACACTAGGGAACATTGTTACACCATGGAATCTGATGAAACCAGGTGTCCATAGTGACAGAGCTGGGCCTGATGTAACACTGGAGAACATTGTTACACTAAGGAATCTGATGGAATCAGGTGTCCAATCTGAAAGATCCAGGCCTGATGGAACACTGGAGAACATTTTTCGCCATGGAATCGGATGGAACCAGGTTTCTATTGTGACAGAGGGGTGCCTGATGGAATACTGGAGACCATTGTTACCCCATGAAATGTCATGGAACCAGGTGTCCATGGTTTCCGAGCCAGGCCTGATGGAACACTGGAGAACATTGCTACCCAGGGGAATATCACGGAAATAGGTGTCCATGGAGATAAAATTGGGTAATGGAACACTGGTGAACATTGTTACCCCATGGAATCTCATGGAAAGAGGTCTACAAGGTGACAGAGCCGGGCTTGATGGAACAATGGAGGACATTGTTACGCCATGGAATCTCATGGAAACACGTGTCAATGGTGACAGAGCCATTCTAATGTAACACTGGCGAACATTGTTACCCCATGGATTGTGATGGAACCAGGTTTCCATGGTGACAGAGACAGGCCTGATGGAACACTGGAGAACATAGTTACCCCATGGAAACTTATGGAACCAGGCGTCCATGGAGACAGAGGAGGGCCTGATGGAACACTGGAGAGCATTGTTACCCCATGGAATCTCATGGAAACAGGTGAAATGGTTACAGAGCATGTCCTGATGGAAAATTCTATGACATAGTTACCCCATAGAATCTGATAGAAAAATGTGGCCATGGTGACAGAGCTGGGCTAATGGAACACTGGATAACATTGTTCCCCAGTGGAATCTCATGGAATCAGGTGTCCATGGTGACAGAGGCAAGCCTGATGGAACACTGGAGAACATTGTTACCCCATGGTATCTCATGGAACTTGGTGTCCATGGTGACTTAGTCAGGCCTGATGCAGCACTTGAGAATACTGTAACCTAGGGGAATGTCTTGGAACCAGGAAAACATGGTGACAGATCTGGGCCTGATGGAAATCTGGAGAACATTGTTACCCCATGGTATCTCATGGAACCAGGTGTCTCTCCTGTGAGAGCTGGGCCTGATGGAACACTGGAGAACATTGTTACCCAGGGGAATCTCATGGAACCAGGTGTCCATGGTGACAATCTGGGCCTGGTGGAACACTGGAGAAAACTGTTACCCCATGGAATCTCATCGAACCAGGTTTTTATGGTGAGAGAGCTGGGCCTGATGGAACACTTGAGAACATTGTTACACTAAGGAATCTGATGGAATCAGGTGTCCAATCTGAAAGATCCAGGCCTGATGGAAAAATGGAGAACATTTTTACGCCATGGAATGAGATGGAACCAGGTTTCTATGGTGACCGAGGGGCGCCTGATGGAATACTGGAGAACATTGTTACCCCATGGAATATCATGGAACCAGGTGTCCATGGTTTCCGAGCCAGGCCTGATGGAACACTGGAGAACATTGCTACCCAGGGGAATATCACGGAAATAGGTGTCCATGGAGATAAAATTGGGTAATGGAACACTGGTGAACATTGTTACCCCATGGAATCTCATGGAAAGAGTTCTACATGGTGACAGAGCCGGGCTTGATGGAACAATGGATGACATTGTTCCGCCATGGAATCACATGGAAACACGTGTCAATGGTGACAGAGCCATTCTAATGTAACACTGGCGAACATTGTTACCCCATGGATTGTGATGGAACCAGGTTTCCATGGTGACAGAGACAGGCCTGATGGAATACTGGAGAACATTGTTACCCCATGGAATCTTATGGAACCAGGTGTCCATGGAGACAGAGGAGGGCCTGATGGAACACTGGAGAGCATTGTTACGCCATGGAATCTCATGGAAACAGGTATCCACGGCAACAGAGCCAGGCCAGATGGAACACTGGAGAACATTGTTACCTCACGTAATCTCATGAAACCAGATGTCCATGGTGACAAAGCCGGGCCTGATGGAATGCTGGGGAACATTGTTACCCCATGAAATCTCTTGGAACCTGGTGTCCATGGAGAAATAGCTGGGCTAATGGAACACTTGAGAACATTGTTTCCCAGGGGACTCTCAAGCAACCAGGTGTCCATTGTTGCAGAGACAGGCCTGATTGAACACTGGAGAACATTGTTACCCCATGGAATCTCATGGAACCAGGTGTCCATGGTGACAGATCCAGGCCTGATGGAACACTGGAGAACATTTTTACCCCATGGGATCTCATAGAACCAGGTTTCCATGGTGACAGATCCAGGCCTGATGAAGCACTGGAGAACATTGTTACGCCATGGAATCTCATGGAACCAGGTGTCCATGGTGACTTAGTCAGGCCTGATGCAACACTTGAGAATATTGTTACCTAGGGGAATGTCATGGAACCAGGTAACCATGGTGACAGATCTGGGCCTGATGGAAAACTGGAGAACATTGTTGCGCCATGGTATCTCATGGAACCAGGTGTCTCTCCTGTGAGAGCTGGGCCTGATGGAACACTGGAGAACATTGTTACCCAGGGGAATCTCATGGAACCAGGTGTCCATGGTGACAATCTGGGCCTGATGGAACACTGGAGAAAACTGTTACCCCATGGAATCTCATGGAACTAGGTGTTTATGGTGAGAGAGCTGGGCCTGATGGAACACTTGAGAACATTGTTACACTAAGGAATCTGATGGAATCAGGTGTCCAATCTGAAAGATCCAGTCCTGATGGAACACTGGAGAACATTTTTACGTCATGGAATCGGATGGAACCAGGTTTCTATGGTGATAGAGAGGCGCCTGATGGAATACTGGAGAACATTGTTACACCATGGAATGTCATGGAACCAGGTGTCCATGGTTTCCGAGCCAGACCTGATGGAACACTGGAGAACATTGCTACCCAGGGGAATATCACGGAAATAGGTGTCCATGGAGAAAAAATTGGGTAATGGAACACTGGTGAACAATGTTACCCCATGGAATCTCATGGAAAGAGGTCTACATGGTGACAGAGCCGGGCTTGATGGAACAATGGAGGTTAGTGTTACGCCATGGAATCTCATGGAAACACGTGTCGATGGTGACAGAGCCATTCTAATGTAACACTGGCGAACATTGTTACCCCATGGATTGTGATGGAACCAGGTTTCCATGGTGACAGAGACTGGCCTGATGGAACACTGGAGAACATAGTTACCCCATGGAATCTTATGGAACCAGGTGTCCTTGGAGACAGAGGAGGGCCTGATGGAACACTGCAGAGCATTGTTACCCCATGGAATCTCATGGAACCAGGTATCCATGGCAACAGAGCCAGGCCAGATGCAACACTGGAGAACATTGTTACCCCATGTAATCTCATGAAACCAGATGTCCATGGTGACAAAGCTGGGCCTGATGGAATACTGGGGAACATTGTTACCCCATGAAATCTCTCGGAACCTGGTGTCCATGGAGAAATAGCTGGGTTAATGGAACACTTGAGAACATTGTTTCCCAGGGGAATCTCATGCAACCAGGTGTCCATTGTTGCAGAGCCAGGCCTGATTGAACACTAGGGAACATTGTTACACCATGGAATCTGATGAAACCAGGTGTCCATGGTGACAGAGCTGGGCCAGATGGAACACTGGAGAACATTGTTACCCAGGGGAATCTCATGGAACCAGGTGTCCATGGTGACAAATCTGGGCCTAATGGAACACTGGAGAAAACTGTTACCCCATGGAATCTCATGGAACCAGGTTTTTATGGTGAGAGAGCTTGGCCTGATGGAACACTTGAGAACATTGTTACACTAAGGAATCTGATGGAATCAGGTGTCCAATCTGAAAGATCCAGGCCTGATGGAACACTGGAGAACATTTTTACGCCATGGAATTGGATGGAACCAGGTTTCTATGGTGACAGAGGTGCGCCTGATGGAATACTGGAGAACATTGTTACCCCATGGAATGTCATGGAACCAGGTGTCCATGGTTTCCGAGCCAGGCCTGATGGAACACTGGAGAACATTGCTACCCAGGGGAATATCACGGAAATAGGTGTCCATGGAGATAAAATTGGGTAATGGAACACTGGTGAACATTGTTATCCCATGGAATCTCATGGAAAGAGGTCTACATGGTGACAGAGCTGGGCTTGATGGAACAATGAAGGACATTGTTACGCCATGGAATCTCATGGAAACACGTGTCGATGGTGACAGAGCCATTCTAATGTAACTCTGGCGAACATTGTTACCCCATGGATTGTGATGGAACCAGGTTTCCATGGTGACAGAGACAGGCCTGATGGAACACTGGAGAATATTTTTACGCCATGAAATCTGATGGAAACGTGTCCATGGTGACAGAGCCAGGCCTGATGGAACACTGGAGAGCATTGTTACCCCATGGAATGTCATGGAACCAGGTATCCATGGTAAAAGAGCCAGGCCAGATGAAACGCTGGAGAACATTGTTACCCCATGTAACCTGATGAAACCAGATGTCCATGGTGACAAAGCTGGGCGTGGTGGAATCCTGGGGAACATTGTTACCCCATGAAATCTCTTGGAACTTGGTGTCCATGGAGAAATAACTGGGCTAATTGAACACTTGAGAACATTGTTTCCCAGGGGAATCTCAAGCAACCAGGTGTCCATTGTTGCAGAGACAGGCCTGAAGGAACACTGGAGAACATTGTTACACCATGGAATCTGATGAAACCAGGTGTCCATGGTGACAAAGCTGGGCCTGATGGAACACTGGAGAACATTGTTAGTCACTGGAATCTCATGGAATCGGGTGTCCATGGTGACAGATCCAGGCCTTATGGAACACTGGAGAAAACTCTTACCGCCTGGAATCTCATGGAACCTGGCGTCCATGGTGACAGCGCTGGGCCTGATGGAACACTTGAGAACATTGTTACACTAAGGAATCTGATGGAATCAGGTGTCCAATCTGAAAGATCCAGGCCTGATGGAACACTGGAGAACATTTTTACGCCATGGAATCGGATGGAACCAGGTTTCCATGGTGACAGAGGCGCGCCTGATGGAATACTGGAGAACATTGTTACCCCATGGTATGTCATGGAACCAGGTGTCCATGGTTTCTGAGCCGGGCCTGATGGAACACTGGAGAACATTGCTACCCAGGGGAATATCACGGAAATAGGTGTCCATGGAGATAAAATTGGGTAATGGAACACTGGTGAACATTGTTACCCCATGGAATCTCATGGAAAGAGGTCTACATGGTGACAGAGCCGGGCTTGATGGAACAATGGAGGACATTGTTACGCAATGGAATCTCATGGAAACACGTGTCAATGGTGACAGAGCCATTCTAATTTAACACTGGCGAACATTGTTACCCCATGGATTGTGATGGAACCAGGTTTCCATGGTGACAGAGACAGGCCTGATGGAACACTGGAGAACATAGTTACCCCATGGAATCTCATGGAAACTGGTGAAATGGTTACAGAGCATGTCCTGATGGAAAATTCTATGACATAGTTACCCCATAGAATCTGATAGAAAAATGTGGCCATGGTGACAGAGCCGGGCTAATGGAACACTGCATAACATTGTTCCCCAGTGGAATCTCATGGAATCAGGTGTCCATGGTGACAGATCTGGGCCTTATGGAACACTGGACAAAACTCTTACCGCCTGGAATCTCATGGAACCTGGCGTCCATGGTGACAGCGCTGGGCCTGATGGAACACTTGAGAACATTGTTACACTAAGGAATCTGATGGAATCAGGTGTCCATGCTGAAAGATCCAGGCCTGATGGAACACTGGAGAACATTTTTACCCCATGGGATCTCATAGAACCAGGTTTCCATGGTGACAGATCCAGGCCTGATGAAGCACTGGAGAACATTGTGACCCCATGGAATATCATGGAACTTCGTTTCCATGGTGACTTAGTCAGGCCTGATGCAACACTTGAGAATATTGTTACCTAGGGGAATGTCATGGAACCAGGTAACCATGGTGACAGATCTGGGCCTGATGGAAAACTGGAGAACATTGTTACGCCATGGTATCTCATGGAACCAGGTGTCTCTCCTGTGAGAGCTGGGCCTGATGGAACACTGGAGAACATTGTTACCCAGGGGAATCTCATGGAACCTGGCGTCCATGGTGACAGCGCTGGGCCTGATGGAACACTTGAGAACATTGTTACACTAAGGAATCTGATGGAATCAGGTGTCCATGCTGAAAGATCCAGGCCTGATGGAACACTGGAGAACATTTTTACGTCATGGAATCGGATGGAACCAGGTTTCTATGGTGACAGAGGCGCGCCTGATGGAATACTGGAGAACATTGTTACCCCATGGAATGTCATGGAACCAGGTGTCCATGGTTTCCGAGCCAGGCCTGATGGAACACTGGAGAACATTTCTACCCAGAGGAATATAATAGAATTAGGTGTCCCTGATGACAGAGGCAGGCCTGATATAACACTATAGAACATTGCTACCTACCAGAATCTCATGGAACCAGGCGTCCATGGTGACAGAGCTGGGTCTGATGAAACACTGGAGAAAATTATTACCCCATGGAATCTCATGCAAACAGGTCCATGGTGACAGAGCTGGGTCTGAAGGAACACTGTAGAACATTTTTACGCCTTTGAATCTGATGGAACA
>NC_066338.1:2005790-2046719 GCF_022539315.1 Serinus canaria
ACGGCATGTAATCAGATGAAACCAGATGTCCATGATGACAGAGCTGGGTCTGATGGAACACTGGAGAACATTGTTACCCCAAGGAATCTCATGGAACCAGGTTTCCATGGTGACAGATCTGCGCCTGAGGGAACACTGGAGAACATTGTGACCCCATGGAATCTCATGGAACCAGGTATCCATGGTGACAGAGCTGTGCGTGATGGAACACTGGAGAATATTTTTACGCCATGAAATCTGTTGGAAACATGTGTCCATGGTGACAGAGCCAGGCCTGATTAAGCACTGGAGAACATTGTTACCTCTTGGAATCTCATGGAACAAGGTGTCCATGGTTACAGAGCTGGGCCGTATGGAACACGGGAGAACAATGTTACCCCATGGAATCGCATAGAACCAGGAGTCCATGGTGACAGACTCGGGCCTGATGGAACACTGGAGTTCATTGTTATGCCATGGAATCTCTTGGAACCCCGTGTCCATGGTGACAGAACCTGGCTAATGGAACACTAGAGAACATTGTTACCCCTTAGAATCTCATGGAACCAGGTGTCCATGGTGACAGATCGAGGCCTGATGGAACACTGGAGAATATTGTTACCCCATGGAATCTGATGGAATCAGGTGTTCATGCTGAAAGATCCAGACCTGACAGCACACTGGAGAACATTGTTACCCCATGGAATCTCATGGAATCAGGCGTCCATGCTGAAAGATCCAGGCCTGATGGAACTCGGGAGAACATTTTCATCCCGTGGAATCTCATAGAACTAGGTTTCCATGGTGACAGAGCTGGGCCTGATGGAACACTGGAGAACATTGTTACCCCATGGAATCTCATGGAGCCAGGTAACCATGGTGACAGATCTGGGCCTGATGGAAAACTGGAGAACATTGTTACGCCATGGTATCTCATGGAACCAGGTGTCTCTCCTGTGAGAGCTGGGCCTGATAGAACACTGGAGAACATGGTTACCCAGGGGAATCTCATGGAACCAGGTGTCCACGGTGACAGATTTGGGCCTGATTGAACACTGGAGAAAATTGTTAGCCCATGGAATCTCATGGAACCAGGTGTCGATGGTGACAGAACCAGGCCTGATGGAACACTAGATAACTTTGTTACGCCTTTGCATCTCATGGAAACTCGTGTCGATTGTGACAGAGTCAGGCTAATGGAACACAGAAGAACATTGTTACCCCCGGGGAATCTCATGGAACCAGGTGTCAGTGGTTAGAGATCTGGGCCTGATGGAACACTGGAGAACGTTGTTACCTCATGGAATCTCATGGAACGAGGTCTACATGGTGACAGAGCCGGGCTTCATAGAACACTGGAGAACAATGTTACCTCATGGAATCTCCTGGAACCACGTGTCCATGGGGACAGATATGGGTCTGATGGAACACTGGAGTTCATTGTTATGCCATGGAATCTCATGGAACCATGTGTCCATGGAGAAAGAACCCGGCTAATGGAACACTGGAGAACATTGTTATGCCATGGAATCTCATGGAAGTAGGTGTCTATGGTGAGAGATCTGGGCCTGATTGAACACTGGAGAACAGTGTTACCCCATGGAATCTCATAGAACCAGGTGTCCATGGTGACAGATCCAGGCCTGATGAAGCACTGGAGAACATTGTGACCCCATGGAATATCATGGAACCAGGTCTCCATGGTGACAATCTGGGCCTGATGGAACACTGGAGAAAAGTGTTACCCCATGGAATCTCATGGAACCAGGTGTTTATGGTGAGAGAGCTGGGCCTGATGGAACACTTGAGAACATTGTTACACTATGGAATCTGATGGAATCAGGTGTCCAATCTGAAAGATCCAGGCCTGATGGAACACTGGAGACCATTTTTACGCCATGGAATCGGATGGAACCAGGTTTCTATTGTGACAGAGGGGCGCCTGATGGAATACTGGAGAACATTGTTACCCTATGGAATGTCATGGAACCAGGTGTCCATGGTTTCCGAGCCAGGCCTGATGGAACACTGGAGAACATTGCTACCCAGGGGAATATCACGGAAATAGGTGTCCATGGAGATAAAATTGGGTAATGGAACACTGGTGAACATTGTTACCCAATGGAATCTCATGGAAATAGGTCTACATGGTGACAGAGCCGGGCTTGATGGAATAATGGAGGACATTGTTACGCCATGGAATCTCATGGAAACACATGTCGATGGTGACAGAGCCATTCTCATGTAACACTGGCGAATATTGTTACCCCATGGTTTGTGATGGAACCAGGTTTCCATGGAGACAGAGGAGGGCCTGATGGAACACTGGAGAGCATTGTTACCCCATGGAATCTGATGAAACCATGTGTCCATGGTGACAAAGCTGGGCCTGATAGAATAATGGGGAGCATTGTTACCCCATGGTATCTCTTGGAACCAGGTGTCCATGGAGAGAGAGCTGGGCTAATGGAACACTAGAGAACATGTTTCCCCAGTGGAATCTCATGCAACCAGGTGTCCATTGTTGCAGAGCCAGGCCTGATGGTACACTGGAGAACATTGTTACCCCATGGAATCTCATGGAAATAGGTGTCCATGGTGACAGAGTTGGGCCTGATGGAACACTGGGGAACATTGTTAGCCACTGGAATCTCATGGAATCAGGTGTCCATGGTGACAGATCTGGGCCTGATGGAACACTGGAGATAACTGTTACCGCTTGGAATCTCATGGAACCAGGTGTCCATGATGACAGCGCTGGGCCTGATGGAACACTGGAGAACGTTGTGACCCAATTGTATCTCATGGAAACAGGTGTTCATGGTGAGAGAGCTGGGCCTGATGGAACACTTGAGAACATTGTTTCACTAAGGAATCTGATGGAATCAGGTGTCCATGCTGAAAGATCCAGGCCTGATGGAACACTGGAGAACATTTTTACGCCATGGAATCAGATGGAACCAGGTTTCCATGGTGACAGAGGCGCGCCTGATGGAATACTGGAGAACATTGTTACCCCATGGAATGTCATGGAACCAGGTGTCCATGGTTTCCGATCCAGGCCTGATGGAACACGGGAGAACATTGTTCCCCCATGGAATCTCATGGAAACCGGCGACCATGTTCAAAATTCTGGGCCTGATGGAACACTAGAGAAAATTGTTACCCGATGGAATCTCATGGAACAAGGTGTCCATTGTGACAGAGCCAGGCCTGATGGAACACTGGGGAACATTGTTACACAGTGGAATCTCATGGAACCATGTGTCCATGGTGACAGAGCTGGGCCTGATGGAACACTGGAGAACATTGTTACCCAGAGGAATATCATAGAATTAGGGTTCCCTTGTGAAAGAGGCAGGCCTGATATAACACTCCAGAGCATTGCTACCTACTGGAATCTCATGGAACCAGGTGTCCATGGTGACAGATCTGCGCCTGATGGAACACTGGAGAACATTGTTACCCCATGGAATCTCATGCAACCAGGTGTCCATGGTGACAGATCTGGGAGTGATGGAACACTGGGGAATATTTTTCGCCATGAAATCTGATGGAAACATGTGTTCACGGTGACAGAGCCAGGCCTGATGAAGCACTGGAGAACATTGTTACCCCATGGAATCTCATGGAACAAGGTGTCCATGGTTACAGAGCTGGGCCGGATGGAACACGGGAGAACAATGTTACCCCATGGATTCTCATAGAACCAG
The DNA here is from genome assembly GCF_022539315.1 of Serinus canaria. Taxonomy (NCBI): domain Eukaryota; kingdom Metazoa; phylum Chordata; class Aves; order Passeriformes; family Fringillidae; genus Serinus; species Serinus canaria. The sequence goes on from NC_066338.1 coordinate 2,009,483, forward strand.
GAGTCCATGGTGATAGAGCCGGGCTTGATGGAACACTGGAGTACATTGTTACGCCATGGAATCTCTTGGAACCACGTGTCCATGGTGACAGAACCCGGCTAATGGAACACTAGAGAACATTGTTACCCCTTAGAATCTCATGGAACCAGGTGTCCATGGTGACAGATCGAGGCCTGATGGAACACTGGAGAATATTGTTACCCCATGGAATCTGATGGAATCAGGTGTTCATGCTGAAAGATCCAGGCCTGATAGCACACTGGAGAACATTGTTACCCCATGGAATCTCATGGAATCAGGCGTCCATGCTGAAAGATCCAGGCCTGATGGAACTCGGGAGAACATTTTCATCCCGTGGAATCTCATAGAACTAGGTTTCCATGGTGACAGAGCTGGGCCTGATGGAACACTGGAGAACATTGTTACCCCATGGAATCTCATGGAGCCAGGTAACCATGGTGACAGATCTGGGCCTGATGGAAAACTGGAGAACATTGTTACGCCATGGTATCTCATGGAACCAGGTGTCTCTCCTGTGAGAGCTGGGCCTGATAGAACACTGGAGAACATGTTACCCAGGGGAATCTCATGGAACCAGGTGTCCACGGTGACAGATTTGGGCCTGATGGAACACTGGAGAAATTGTTAGCCCATGGAATCTCATGGAACTGGGTGTCGATGGTGACAGAACCAGGCCTGATGGAACACTAGATAACTTTGTTACGCCTTTGCATCTCATGGAAACTCGTGTCGATTGTGACAGAGTCAGGCTAATGGAACACAGAAGAACATTGTTACCCCCGGGGAATCTCATGGAACCAGGTGTCAGTGGTTAGAGATCTGGGCCTGATGGAACACTGGAGAACGTTGTTACCTCATGGAATCTCATGGAACGAGGTCTACATGGTGACAGAGCCGGGCTTCATAGAACACTGGAGAACAATGTTACCTCATGGAATCTCCTGGAACCACGTGTCCATGGGGACAGATATGGGTCTGATGGAACACTGGAGTTCATTGTTATGCCATGGAATCTCATGGAACCATGTGTCCATGGAGAAAGAACCCGGCTAATGGAACACTGGAGAACATTGTTACGCCATGGAATCTCATGGAACCAGGTGTCCATGGTGACAGATCCAGGCCTGATGGAACACTGGAGAACATTTTTACCCCATGGGATCTCATAGAACCAGGTTTCCATGGTGCCAGATCCAGGCCTGATGAAGCACTGGAGAACATTGTGACCCCATGGAATATCATGTAACCAGGTCTCCATGGTGACAGATCTGGGCCTGATGGAACACTGGAGAAAACTGTTACCCCATGGAATCTCATGGAACCAGGTTTTTATGGTGAGAGAGCTGGGCCTGATGGAACACTTGAGAACATTGTTACACTAAGGAATCTGATGGAATCAGGTGTCCATGCTGAAAGATCCAGGCCTGATGGAACACTGGAGACCATTTTTACGCCATGGAATCGGATGGAACCAGGTTTCTATGGTGACCGAGGGGCGCCTGATGGAATACTGGAGAACATTGTTACCCCATGGAATGTCATAGAACCAGGTGTCCATGGTTTCCGAGCCAGGCCTGATGGAACACTGGAGAACATTGCTACCCAGGGGAATATCACGGAAATAGGTGTCCATGGAGATAAAATTGGGTAATGGAACACTGGTGAACATTGTTACCCCATGGAATCTCATGGAAAGAGGTCTACATGGTGACAGAGCCGGGCTTGATGGAACAATGGAGGACATTGTTACGCAATGGAATCTCATGGAAACACGTGTCAATGGTGACAGAGCCATTCTAATTTAACACTGGCGAACATTGTTACCCCATGGATTGTGATGGAACCAGGTTTCCATGGTAACAGAGGAGGGCCTGATGGAACACTGGAGAACATAGTTACCCCATGGAATCTTATGGAACCGGGCGTCCATGGAGAGAGAGGAGGGCCTGATGGAACACTGGAGTGCATTGTTACCCCATGGAATCTCATGGAAACAGGTGAAACGGTTACAGAGCATGTCCTGATGGAAAAATTTATGACATAGTTACCCCATAGAATCTGATAGAAAAATGTGGCCATGGTGACAGAGCCGGGCTAATGGAACACTGGAGAACATTGTTCCCCAGTGGAATCTCATAGAACCAGGTGGCCATGGTGACAGAGGCAAGCCTGATGGAACACTGGAGAACATTGTTACCCCATGGTATCTCATGGAACTTGGTGTCCATGGTGACTTAGTCAGGCCTGATGCAACACTTGAGAATATTGTTACCTAGGGGAATGTCATGGAACCAGGTAACCATGGTGACAGATCTGGGCCTGATGGAAAACTGGAGAACATTGTTACCCCATGGTATCTCATGGAACCAGGTGTCTCTCCTGTGAGATCCGGGCCTGATGGAACACTAGAGAACTTTGTTACGCCTTTGAATCTCATGGAAACACGTGTCGATTGTGAAAGAGTCAGGCTAATGGAGCACTAAAGAACATTGTTACCCCATGTAATCTCATGAAACCAGATGTCCATGGTGGCAGAATGGGGCCTGATGGAATACTGGAGAACATTGTTACCCCATGGAATCGGATGGAACCAGGTGTAAATCGTGACAGAGCTTGGCCTTATGGAACACTTGAGAATATTGTTACCCCAAGGAATCTCATGCAACCTGGTGTCCATGGTGAAAGTTTCGGGCAAATGGAACACTGGGGAACATTGTTACCTACTGGAATCTCATGTAACCAGGTGTCCATGTTGACAGAGCTGGGCCTGATGGAACACTGGAGAACATTGTTACCCCATGGAATCTCATGTAACCAGGTGCGATGGTGACAGAGCCAAGCCTGATGGAACACTAGAGAACTTTGTTACGCCTTTGAATCTCATGGAAACACGTGTCAATGGTGACAGAGTCAGGTTTATGGAACACTAGAGAACATTGTTACCCCAGGGGAATCTCATGGAACCAGGTGTCAATGGTTACAGATCTGGGCCTGAGGAACACTGGAGAACATTGTTACCCCATGGAATCTCATGGATCAAGGTCTCCATGGTGACAGATCTGCGCCTGAGGGAACACTGGAGAACATTGTGACCCCATGGAATCTCATGGAACCAGGTATCCATGGTGACAGAGCTGGGCGTGATGGAACACTGGAGAATATTTTTACGCCATGAAATCTGATGGAAACATGTGTCCATGGTGACAGAGCCAGGCCTGATTAAGCACTGGAGAACATTGTTACCTCTTGGAATCTCATGGAACAAGGTGTCCATGGTTACAGAGCTGGGCCGTATGGAACACGGGAGAACAATGTTACCCCATGGAATCGCATAGAACCAGGAGTCCATGGTGACAGACTCGGGCCTGATGGAACACTGGAGTTCATTGTTATGCCATGGAATCTCTTGGAACCCCGTGTCCATGGTGACAGAATCCGGCTAATGGAACACTGGAGAACATTGTTACCCCTTAGAATCTCATGGAACCAGGTGTCCATGGTGACAGATCGAGGCCTGATGGAACACTGGAGAATATTGTTACCCCATGGAATCTGATGGAATCAGGTGTTCATGCTGAAAGATCCAGACCTGACAGCACACTGGAGAACATTGTTACCCCATGGAATCTCATGGAATCAGGCGTCCATGCTGAAAGATCCACGCCTGATGGAACTCGGGAGAATATTTTCATCCCGTGGAATCTCATAGAACTAGGTTTCCATGGTGACAGAGCTGGGCCTGATGGAACACTGGAGAACATTGTTACCCCATGGAATCTCATGGAGCCAGGTAACCATGGTGACAGATCTGGGCGTGATGGAAAACTGGAGAACATTGTTACGCCATGGTATCTCATGGAACCAGGTGTCTCTCCTGTGAGAGCTGGGCCTGATAGAACACTGGAGAACATGGTTACATAGGGGAATCTCATGGAACCAGGTGTCCACGGTGACAGATTTGGGCCTGATTGAACACTGGAGAAAATTGTTAGCCCATGGAATCTCATGGAACCGGGTGTCGATGGTGACAGAACCAGGCCTGATGGAACACTAGATAACTTTGTTACGCCTTTGCATCTCATGGAAACTCGTGTCGATTGTGACAGAGTCAGGCTAATGGAACACAGAAGACATTGTTACCCCCGGGGAATCTCATGGAACCAGGTGTCAGTGGTTAGAGATCTGGGCCTGATGGAACACTGGAGAACGTTGTTACCTCATGGAATCTCATGGAACGAGGTCTACATGGTGACAGAGCCGGGCTTCATAGAACACTGGAGAACAATGTTACCTCATGGAATCTCCTGGAACCACGTGTCCATGGGGACAGATATGGGTCTGATGGAACACTGGAGAACATTGTTACGCCATGGAATCTCATGGAACCAGGTGTCCATGGTGACAGATCCAGGCCTGATGGAACACTGGAGAATATTTTTACCCCATTGGATCTCATAGAACCAGGTTTCCATGGTGACAGATCCAGGCCTGATGAAGCACTGGAGAACATTGTGACTCCATGGAATATCATGGAACCAGGTATCCATGGTGACAATCTGGGCCTGATGGAACACTGGAGAAAACTGTTACCCCATGGAATCTCATGGAACCAGGTTTTTTTGGTGAGAGAGCTGGGCCTGATGGAACACTTGAGAACATTGTTACACTAAGGAATCTGATGGAATCAGGTGTCCATGCTGAAAGATCCAGGCCTGATGGAACACTGGAGACCATTTTTACGCCATGGAATCGGATGGAACCAGGTTTCTATGGTGACCGAGGGGCGCCTGATGGAATACTGGAGAACATTGTTACCCCATGGAATGTCATAGAACCAGGTGTCCATGGTTTCCGAGCCAGGCCTGATGGAACACTGGAGAACATTGCTACCCAGGGGAATATCACGGAAATAGGTGTCCATGGAGATAAAATTGGGTAATGGAACACTGGTGAACATTGTTACCCCGTGGAATCTCATGGAAAGAGGTCTACATGGTGACAGAGCCGGGCTTGATGGAACAATGGAGGACATTGTTACACAATGGAATCTCATGGAAACACGTGTCAATGGTGACAGAGCCATTCTAAGTTAACACTGGCGAACATTGTTACCCCATGGATTGTGATGGAACCAGGTTTCCATGGAAACAGAGGAGGGCCTGATGGAACACTGGAGAACATAGTTACCCCATGGAATCTTATGGAACCGGGCGTCCATGGAGACAGAGGAGGGCCTGATGGAACACTGGAGTGCATTGGTACCCCATGGAATCTCATGGAAACAGGTGAAATGTTTACAGAGCATGTCCTGATGGAAAATTCTATGACATAGTTACCCCATAGAATCTGATAGAAAAATGTGGCCATGGTGACAGAGCCGGGCTAATGGAACACTGGAGAACATTGTTCCCCAGTGGAATCTCATAGAACCAGGTGGCCATGGTGACAGAGGCAAGCCTGATGGAACACTGGAGAACATTGTTACCCCATGGTATCTCATGGAACTTGGTGTCCATGGTGACTTAGTCAGGCCTGATGCAACACTTGAGAATATTGTTACCTAGGGGAATGTCATGGAACCAGGTAACCATGGTGACAGATCTGGGCCTGATGGAAAACTGGAGAACATTGTTACCCCATGGTATCTTATGGAACCAGGTGTCTCTCCTGTGAGAGCCGGGCCTGATGGAACACTAGAGAACTTTGTTACGCCTTTGAATCTCATGGAAACACGTGTCGATTGTGAAAGAGTCAGGCTAATGGAACACTAACATGAACCATGTGTCTACAGCCGCGACACGGGACATCTACCATGAAACCAGATGTCCATGGTGGCAGAATGGGGCCTGATGGAATACTGGAGAACATTTTTACCCCATGGAATCGGATGGAACCAGGTGTAAATCGTGACAGAGCTTGGCCTTATGGAACACTTGAGAATATTGTTACCCCAAGGAATCTCATGCAACCTGGTGTCCATGGTGAAAGTTTCGGGCAAATGGAACACTGGAGAACATTGTTACCCCATGGAATCTCATGTAACCAGGTGTCGATGGTGACAGAGCCAAGCCTGATGGAACACTAGAGAACTTTGTTACGCCTTTGAATCTCATGGAAACACGTGTCAATGGTGACAGATCAGGGCTTTATGGAACACTGGAGAACATTGTTACCCCATGGAATCTCATGGAACCAGGTGTCAATGGTTACAGATCTGGGCCTGATGGAACACTGGAGAACATTGTTACCCCATGGAATCTCATGGAACCAGGTATCAATGGTAACAGAGCCAGGCCTGATGGAACCCTGGAGAATATTTTTACCCCATGGAATCAGATGAAACCAGGTGTCCATGGTGACAGAGTGGGGCCGGATGCAACAGTGGAGAATATTGTTACTCAATGGAATCTCATGGAAACAGGTTTCTATGTTGAGAGAGCAGGGCATGATGGAACACTTGACAACATTGTTCCCCAGTGGAATCTCATAGAACCAGGTGTCCATGGTGACAGAGGGAGTCCTAATGTAACACTGGAGAACACTGTTACCCCATGGAATCTCATGGAACCGGGCGTCCATGGTGACAGAGCCGGGCCTGATGGAATACAAGAGAACATTGTTACCCTATGGAATCTCATGGAAACAGGTGTCCATGGTTACAGAGCTGGGCCTGATGGAACACTGTAGAACATTGTTACCCCAAGGAATCTCATGGAACCAGATCTCCAGCGTGACAGATCCAGGCTAATGAAATACTGGAGAACCTTGTTACCCAGTGGAATGTCATAGAATTAGGTGTCCCTGGTGAAAGAGGCAGGCCTGATATAATAGTCCAGAACATTGTTACCTACTGGAATCTCATGGAACCAGGTATCCATGGTGACAGAGCAGGGCCTGATGGAATACTGTAGAACATTTTTACGCCATGAAATCTGATGGAACCAGGTGTCCCTTGTGACAGAGCCAGGCCTGATGAAACACTGGAGAACATTGTTACCCCATGTAATCTCATTGAACTAGGTGTCTATGGTGAGAGATCTGGGCCTGATGGAACACTGGAGAACATTGTTATGCCATGGAATCTCATGGAAGTAGGTGTCTATGGTGAGAGATCTGGGCCTGATTGAACACTGGAGAACAGTGTTACCCCATGGAATCTCATGGAACCAGGTGTCCATGGTAACAGAGCTCGGCCTGATGGAATTCGGGGGAACATTTTTACTGCATGGAATCTCATGGAACCAGGTGCCCATAATGACAGAGCCGGCTAATGGAATAGTGGAGAACATTGTTACCCCATTGAATCTCATGGAAAGAGGCGACCATGGTGAAAGTGCTGGGCCTGATGGAACACTAGAGAAAATTGTTTCCCCATGGAATCTCATGGAACCAGGTGTTCATGCTGAAAGATCCAGGCCTGATAGAACACTGGAGAACATTGTTACCTGTCCTTGGGTGACTGTTATCCCCTTTCGTGTGTATGTAATTTATGCTGGATATTATGTTCTGTGCCTTTAAGACTGGCAGAGTGAAGGTTTTGTTTTGGGCCTCCTATCAGGTACTCGGCGGGACATACAGATAGCACCAGAGCATGTTGCGGCTTCTCTGCTTTTTGCCCTGCTTTTTGCTCTCGCTCTTGCTTCTGCTTCGCTTCTGCTCTGCTTGCTCTTGCTTCTTTCCCCCCTTCTCATTAGTTACTTTAGCTAAACAGTCCAAATTCCATTCTGGACTGTCCCCCCCACCCAGTTGGACCTGCTGACTGCTCCGGACTGGGATTCAGAAAACCGAGAGAGAGAGGTTACACCATGTGACTGCAACAGCTGCCTCAGCGCCGGAGGGACTGATAACAGCAAACCCCCAGGAGAGACTTTTCTGAATTTGTCATCTTTCTCAGAGCAGTGGAAGAGTGGTGTCATCCCGTATTGTTCATTGTGTGTGCTGGGGGGTGCTGTGCTTGTCAAATAAAAAGGTTCTTTCCACCTCTCTCCGAGGAATTCTTCCTGAACCGGTTGGGGGAGGGGGCTGTGTGGGTTTGTTTTTGGAGAAGCCCTTGTTGGGGATTCTCTCCCAAATTTGCCCTAAACCGGGACATTACCCCATGGAAACTGATGGAATCAGGTGTCCATGCTGAAAGATCCAGGCCTGATGGAACACTGGAGAACATTTTTACCCCATAGAATCTCATAGAACCAGGTTTCCATGGTGACAGAGCTGGGCCTGATGGAACACTGGAGAACACTGTTACCCCAAGGAATCTCATGGAACCAGGTATCCATGGTGACAGAGCCAGGCCAGATGGAACACTGGAGAACATTGTTACCCCATGTAATCTCATGAAACCAGATGTCCATGGTGACAAAGCTGGGCGTGATGGAATCCTGGGGAACATTGTTACACAGTGGAATCTCATGGAACCAGGTGTCCATGGTGACAGAGCTGGGCCTGATGGAACACAAGAGAACATGGTTCCCCAGTGGAATCTCATGCAACCAGGTGTCCATCGTTGCAGAGCCAGGCCTGATGGTACACTGGAGAACATTGTTACCCCATGGAATCTCATGGAAACAGGTGTTCATGGTGAGAGAGCTGGGCATGATTGAACACTTGAGAACATTATTACACTAAGGAATCTAGAGGAATCAGGTGTCCATGCTGAAAGATCCAGGCCTGATGGAACACTGGAGAACATTTTTACGCCATGGAATCGGATGGAACCAGGTTTCCATGGTGACAGAGGCGCGCCTGATGGAATACTGGAGAACATTGTTACCCCATGGAATGTCATGGAACCAGGTGTCCATGGTTTCCGAACCAGGCCTGATGGAACACTGGAGAATATTGTTACCCCATCGAATCTCATGGAAACCGGCGACCATGTTTAAAGTGCTGGGCCTGATGGAACACTAGAGGATATTGTTACCCCATGGAATCTCATGGAACAAGGTGTCCATTGTGACAGAGCCAGGCCTGATGGAACACTGGGGAACATTGTTACACAGTGGAATCTCATGGAACCAGGTGTCCATGGTGACAGAGCTGGGCCTGATGGAACACTGGAGAAGAATGTTACCCAGAGGAATATCATAGGATTAGGTGTCTCTTGTGACAGAGATATAACACTCCAGAGCATTGCTACCTACTGGAATCTCATGGAACCAAGTGTCCATGGTGACAGAGTTGGGCGTGATGGAACACTGGAGAATATTTTTACGCCATGAAATCTGATGGAAACGTGTCCATGGTAAAAGAGCCAGGCCAGATGAAACGCTGGAGAACATTGTTACCCCATGTAACCTGATGAAACCAGATGTCCATGGTGACAAAGCTGGGCGTGGTGGAATCCTGGGGAACATTGTTACCCCATGGAATCTCCTGGAACCAGGTGTCCATGGAGAGAGACCTGGGCTAATGGAACACTAGAGAACATGGTTCCCCAGTGGAATCTCATGCAACCAGGTGTCCATTGTTGCAGAGCCAGGCCTGATTGAACACTAGGGAACATTGTTACACCAAGGAATCTGATGAAACCAGGTGTCCATGGTGACAGAGCTGGGCCTGATGGAACACTGGAGAACATTGTTAGCCACAGGAATCTCATGTAACCAGGTCTCCATGGTGACAGATCTGGGCCTGATGGAACACTGGAGAAAACTGTTACCCCATGGAATCTCATGGAACCAGGTGTTTATGGTGAGAGAGCTGGGCCTGATGGAACACTTGAGAACATTGTTACACTAAGGAATCTGATGGAATCAGGTGTCCAATCTGAAAGATCCAGGCCTGATGGAACACTGGAGAACATTTTTACGCCATGGAATCGGATGGAACCAGGTTTCTATTGTGACAGAGGGGCGCCTGATGGAATACTGGAGAACATTGTTACCCCATGGAATGTCATGGAACCAGGTGTCCATGGTTTCCGAGCCCGGCCTGATGGAACACTGGAGAACATTGCTACCCAGGGGAATATCACGGAAATAGGTGTCCATGGAGATAAAATTGGGTAATGGAACACTGGTGAACATTGTTACCCAATGGAATCTCATGGAAATAGGTCTACATGGTGACAGAGCCGGGCTTGATGGAATAATGGAGGACATTGTTACGCCATGGAATCTCATGGAAACACGTGTCGATGGTGACAGAGCCATTCTCATGTAACACTGGCGAACATTGTTACCCCATGGATTGTGATGGAACCAGGTTTCCATGGAGACAGAGGAGGGCCTGATGGAACACTGGAGAGCATTGTTACCCCATGGAATCTGATGAAACCATGTGTCCATGGTGACAAAGCTGGGCCTGATAGAATAATGGGGAGCATTGTTACCCCATGGTATCTCTTGGAACCAGGTGTCCATGGAGAGAGAGCTGGGCTAATGGAACACTAGAGAACATGTTTCCCCAGTGGAATCTCATGCAACCAGGTGTCCATTGTTGCAGAGCCAGGCCTGATGGTACACTGGAGAACATTGTTACCCCATGGAATCTCATGGAAATAGGTGTCCATGGTGACAGAGTTGGGCCTGATGGAACACTGGGGAACATTGTTAGCCACTGGAATCTCATGGAATCAGGTGTCCATGGTGACAGAGCTGGGCCTGATGGAACACTGGAGATAACTGTTACCGCTTGGAATCTCATGGAACCAGGTGTCCATGATGACAGCGCTGGGCCTGATGGAACACTGGAGAACGTTGTGACCCCATGGAATCTCATGGAAACAGGTGTTCATGGTGAGAGAGCTGGGCCTGATGGAACACTTGAGAACATTGTTTCACTAAGGAATCTGATGGAATCAGGTGTCCATGCTGAAAGATCCAGGCCTGATGGAACACTGGAGAATATTTTTACGCCATGGAATCGGATGGAACCAGGTTTCCATGGTGACAGAGGCGCGCCTGATGGAATACTGGAGAACATTGTTACCCCATGGAATGTCATGGAACCAGGTGTCCATGGTTTCCGAACCAGGCCTGATGGAACACTGGAGAACATTGTTACCCCATGGAATCTCATGGAAACCGGCGACCATGTTGAAAGTGCTGGGCCTGATGGAACACTAGAGAAAATTGTTACCCGATGGAATCTCATGGAACAAGGTGTCCATTGTGACAGAGCCAGGCCTGATGGAACACTGGGGAACATTGTTACACAGTGGAATCTCATGGAACCAGGTTGCCATGGTGACAGAGCTGGGCCTGATGGAACACTGGAGAACATTGTTACCCAGAGGAATATCATAGAATTAGGGTTCCCTTGTGAAAGAGGCAGGCCTGATATAACACTCCAGAGCATTGCTACCTACTGGAATCTCATGGAACCAGGTGTCCATGGTGACAGATCTGCGCCTGATGGAACACTGGAGAACATTGTTACCCCATGGAATCTCATGCAACCAGGTGTCCATGGTGACAGAGCTGGGCGTGATGGAACACTGGGGAATATTTTTACGCCATGAAATCTGATGGAAACATGTGTCCATTGTGACAGAGCCAGGCCTGATGAAGCACTGGAGAACATTGTTACCCCATGGAATCTCATGGAACAAGGTGTCCATGGTTACAGAGCTGGGCCGGATGGAACACTGGAGAACAATGTTACCCCATGGATTCTCATAGAACCAGGAGTCCATGGTGATAGAGCCCGGCTTGATGGAACACTGGAGTACATTGTTACGCCATGGAATCTCTTGGAACCACGTGTCCATGGTGACAGAACCCGGCTAATGGAACACTAGAGAACATTGTTACCTCTTAGAATCTCATGGAACCAGGTGTCCATGGTGACAGATCGAGGCCTGATGGAACACTGGAGAACATTGTTACCTCTTAGAATCTGATGTAATCAGGTGTCCATGGTGACAGATCAAGGCCTGAGGGAACACTGGAGAACATTGTTACCCCATGGAATCTGATGTAATCAGGTGTTCATGCTGAAAGATCCAGGCATGATAGCACACTGGAGAACATTGTAACCCGGTGGAATCTCATGGAATCAGGCGTCCATGCTGAAAGATCCAGGCCTGATGGAACTTGGGATAACATTTTCACCCCGTGGAATCTCATAGAACCAGGTTTCCATGGTGACAGAGCTGGGCCTGATGGAACACTGGAGAACATTGTTACCCCATGGAATCTCATAGAACCAGGTGGCCATGGTGACAGAGGCAAGCCTGATGGAACCCTGGAGAACATTGTTACCCCATGGTATCTCATGGAACCACGTATCCATTTTAACAGAGCCAGGCCTGATGGAACACTGGAGAACATTGTTACGGCATGTAATCAGATGAAACCAGATGTCCATGATGACAGAGCTGGGTCTGATGGAACACTGGAGAACATTGTTACCCCATGGAATCTCATGGAACCAGGTGTCCATGGTGACAGAGCCGGGACTCATGGAACACTTCAGAACATTGTGACCCTATGGAATCTTATCGAACCCGGTATCCATTTTATCAGAGCCAGGCCTGACTGAACACTGGAGAACATTCTTACCCCATGTAATCAGATGAAACCAGATGTCCATGGTGACAGAGCTGGGCCTGATGGAATACTGGGGAACATTGTTACAGCATGGAATCTCGTGGAACCAGGTGTCCATTGTGACAGAGCCGGGCCTGATTGAACACTGGATAACATTGTTACCTCATGGAATCTCATAGAACCAGGTTTCCATTGGGACAGAGCAGGGTCTGATAGAAAACTGGAGAACACTGTTACCCCATGGAATCTCATGGAACCACGTGTCCCTGATGACAGAGCTGGCCCTGATGGAACACTGGAGAATATTGTTACTCACTGCAATCTCATGGAACAAGGTTTCCAGTGTGACACATCTGGGCCTGATGGAACACTGGAGAACTTTGTGACCCCATGGAATCTCATGGAGCCAGGAATCCATGGTAACAGACCCTGGCCTGATGGAACACTGGAGAACATTATTACACCATGTAGTCTGATGAATCCAGATGTCCATGATGACAGAGCTGGGCCTGATGGAACACTGGAGTACATTGTTACGCCATAGTATCTCTTGGAACCACGTGTCCATGTTGACAGAACCCGGCTAATGGAACACTAGAGAACATTGTTACCTCTTAGAATCTCATGGAACCAGGTGTCCATGGTGACAGATCGAGGCCTGATGGAACAGTGGAGAACATTGTTACACTAAGGAATCTGATGGAATCAGGTGTCCATGCTGAAAGATCCAGGCCTGATGGAACACTGGAGAACATTGTTACCCCATGGAATCTCATGGAACCATGTGTCCATGGTGACAGATCTTCACCTGATGGAACACTGGAAAACATTGTTACCCCATGGAATCTCATGCAACCAGGTGTCCATGGTGACAGAGCCGGGCCTGATGGAACACTGTTTTCCGCGGCCGAAGACTGAGTTGATCCGTTGTCCGCACTCGAAGACGGTGTATTCTTGGTGTATGCTGCGGAAGACGGGGAGAACCTGGTGTCCAGCGTAGAAGACATGGTATACCCCGTTTCTGCCGCAGAAGATGGGGTGGACCTTATGTCCTTCGTAGAAGACGGGATAGACCTGGTGCACGCCGTGGAAGATGGGATGGACCATGTGTACGCCGCGGCAAACTGGGTAGACACTCTGTACTCTGTGGAAGAATAGGTATACTCGATGTCTGCTGCGGAAGATGGGTTAAGCTTGGTGTCCGGTGCGGCAAACGGCGTCGAGCCGGTGTTAGACCAGGTTTCCGCCGTGGAAGACGGGGTGGACCTGGTGTCCGTTGTTGAAGACGGGAGAGACCTGGTGTACGTGGCGGAAGACGGAGTGGACCTGGTGTAAACAGCGGCAAACTGGTTAGACACGGCGTCGACCGCGAAAGACGGGGTGGACCCGGTGTCCGCCACGGAAGCCGGGGTATACCTGGTGTCCGGCGCGGTAAACGGCAAAGACCCAGTGTCTGCAGCTGAAGACGGGGTTAACCAGGTTTCCGCTGTGACGACGATGTTAACCTCTGTTGTCCGCGCGGAGACAGTGAGACCCGGTGTCCGCGTGGGGACCGGTTAACCCTAGTGTCCGCCGCGGAGACGAGGTGACCCTGTGTCCGTCGCGGAGGACTGGTTGTACTTGGTGTACACCGCGGAGCGGGATAGACCCTGGTGTAAATGCCGCGGAAGACGGAGTGGACCCTGTTTAACGTTAACACGTGTCGACCGCAAAAGGACTGGGTAGATCCGTGTTCCCCCGCTGTGGAAGAACTGGTATACCTTGTGGCCGGCGCGCAGACGGCGTGAACTGGTGTCCCCGCAGAAGAAGGGTAGACCCAGTTTACGAGTGGTTTTCCTAACGGTTAGACTTAGTTTTCGGCCGCGGAAGACGGAGGTATACCTGGTGTCTGCTGCGGAGACGGGGTAGACCCCCGGTTCCGCCGCGGAATGCAGTGGTAGAACCCCTTGGCCGCCGCGGAAGACGGGGAAGACCTGGTGTCGGCCGCAAGACTGGTATAACCTGTTTTCTGCCGCGGAAGACAGGGCAAACCTGGTGTCCGGCGCGGTAAACGGCAAAGACCCAGTGTCTGCCGCTGAAGAAGGGTTATACCAGGTTTCCACTGTGGAAGACGAGGTAGACCCTGTGTCCGCCGCGGAAGACAGGTAAGACCCGGTGTCCGCCGTGGAAGACCGGGTAGACCCAGTGTCCGCCGCGGAAGACGAGGTAGACCCTGTGTCCGTCGCGGAGGACTGGGTAGACTTGGTGTACACCGCGGAAGACGGGATAGACCTGGTGTACGCCGCGGAAGATGGAGTGGACCCTGTGTAAACAGGTTAGACACGGTGTCGACCGCAAAAGACTGGGTAGACCCGTGGTCCGCTGTGGAAGACAGGGTATACCTTGTGGCCGGCGCGGCAAACGGCGTAGAACAGGTGTCCGCCGCTGAAGAAGGGGTAGACCAGGTTTCCGCAGTGGAAGACTGGTTAGACTTAGTTTCGGCCACGGAAGACGAGGTATACCTGGTGTCTGCTGCGGAAGACTGGGTAGACCCGCTGTCCGGCGTGGAAGACGGGGTAGACATGGTGTCCGCCGCGGAAGACGGGGAAGACCCGGTGTCGGCCGCAGAAGACTGGGTAGACCGGTTGTCCGCCTCGAAAAACAGGGTGGACACGGTGTCCGTTGCGTAAGACTGGATAGACATGGGTTACGCCGTGGAAGACAGGGTGGACCCTGTATACGCCGCGGCAAACTGGGTAGACAAGGTGTCCGCCGCGGAAGACGGGGTAGACCTGTTATCCCGCGCGGGAAATGGCGTAGAGCCGGTGTCTGCTGCAGGAGAAGTTGTAGACCAGGTTTCCGCCGTGGAAGACTGGGTAGACCCGGCGTCCACCGCGGAAGACGGGGTAGACCCTGTGTCCCCCGCGGAAGACAGGGTCGTCCCGGTGTCCGCCGCGGTAGACGGGGTAGACCCGGCGTCCGCCGCGGAAAACAGGGTAGACCTGGCGTCCGCCACGGAAGACGGTGTAGACTTGGTGTCCGCCGCGACAAACGGGGTAGACCCGGTGTCCGCCGCGGAAGGGGGTGTAGACCCTGTGTCTGCCGCGGAAGATGGGGTAGACCTGATGTCTGCCTCAGAAATCAGGTTAGTCACCGTGACCGCCACAGAAAACGGGGTAGACCTGGTGTCCACCACACAGGATGGGATAGACTCGGTGTCCGCCGCGGAAGTCGGGGTAGACCCGGAGTCCGCAGTGGAAGAAGGGGTAGACTGGGTGTCTGCTGCGGAAAACTGGGTAGATCCGGTGTCCGCCGCGGAAAAAAGCGTAGACCCGGTGCCCGCCAGGGTAGACGGGGTAGACCCGGTGTCCACCGCAAAAGACTGGGTAGACTTGGTGTACGATGTATAAGACGGGGCGGACTCGGTGTCCGCCGCGGCAAACGGGGTAGACCCTGTGTCTGCCGCGGAAGATGGGGTAGAAATGGTGTCTGCTGCGGAATACGGGGTAGACTGTGTGTACGCCGCGGACAAAGGGGTAGACCCGGTGTCCTCTGTGGCAAACAGGGTAGAGCCGGTGCCTGGCATGGCAAACGGCGTAGACCCAGTGTCCACCGTGGTAGACGGGGTAGACCCGGTGTCTGCTGCGGAAGACTGGGTAGACTTGGTGTACGCTGCGGAAGACGAAGTGGACCCGGTTTCTGCAGCGGAAACAGGGTAGACCTGGTGTCTGCTGCGGTAGACGGGTTAGACCCGGTGTCCGCCATGGCAAACGGGGTAGACCCACTGTCCAGCGCAACAAACGGCATAGACCCGGTGTCCGCCGCGGAAGAAGGGTTAGACGTGGTTTCCACCGCGGAAGTTGGGGTAGTCCCTGTGTCCACCGCGGAACACGGGGTAAACCCGGTGTCTTCCGCGGAAGTCGGGGTAGACCCAGTGTCCACCGCTGAAGACGGGGTAAACCTGGTGTCTGCGGCAAGAAACGGCGTAGACCCGGTGTCTGCCGCAGAAGAGGGTGTAGACCCTGTGTCCGCCGCGGACGACGGGGTAGATCTGGTGTCCGCCGCGGAAGGCGGGGTAGACCTGGTGTCCACCGCGGATGACGGGGTAGACTCGCTGTCCGCCGCGGAAGTCGGGGTAGACCTGGAGACCGCAGTTCAAGACGGGGTTGAACCGGTGTCTGCCGCCGAAAACGGGGTAGACCCAGTGTCCACCGCGTTAAACGGCGTAGACCTGGTGTCTGCTGTGGAGAGGGTGTAGACCCGGTGTCCGCCGCGGAAGACGGGCAAGACCCGGTGTCCACAGCGGAAGACAATGTAGACCTGGTGTCCGCCTCGGAAGTTGGGGTAGACCTGGTGTACGCCGCGGAAGACGGGGTAGACCCGGTGTCCGCAGCAGAAGACAGGTCAGACCAAGTGTCCACCTCAGAATTCGGGTTAGATCTGGTGTCCGCCGCGGAAGACAGGGTAGACCCGGTGTCTGCCATGGCAAACGGTGTAGACCCGATGTTCGCCGCGGAAGATGGTGTAGACCCGGTGTCCGCTGCGGAAGACGGGGTTGAGCCGGTGTCCACCGCTGAAGACAGGGTCGTCCTGGTGTCCGCTGCCGAAGACGTGGTAGACCAGGTGTCCGCTGCGGCAAAGGGCGTAGACCCGGTGTCAGCCGCGGAAAAGGGGTAGACCCGGTTTCCGCTGCGGAAGATGGGGTAGTCCTGGTGTCTGCCGCAGACGACGGGGTAGTCCCGGTGTCCGCCGCGGAAGACGGGGTAGACCCAGTGTCCGCCACGGAAAACGAGGTAGACCCAGTATCCGGCGCTGCAAACGGCGTAGACCCGGTGTCCATCGCGGAAGAGGCTGTAGACCTGGTGTCTGCCGCGGAAGACGGGGTTGACTTGGTATCCGCCACGAAAGACGTGTTAGACCCGGTTTCCACCGCGGAAGACGGGATAGACCCGGTGTCTGTCGCGGCAAAATGCGTAGACACGGTGTCTGCCACGGTAGACAGTGTAGACCCCGTGTTTGCCACGGAAGACCTGGTAGAATTTGGGTACGCTGCAGAAGACGAGGTGGACACGCTGTCCGCCGCAGCAAACGGGGTAGACCTGGTGTCTGGCGCGGCATACGGAGTAGACCTGGTTTCAGCCGCGGAAGAAGGTGTAGACCCGGTTTCTGCCGCGGAAGATGAGGTAGTCCCGGGGTCCGCCGCGGAAGACAGTGTATACCCGGTGTTTGCCGCGGAAGACGGCATAGACCCGGTGTCAGCCACGGTAAATGGCGTAGACACAGTGTCAGCCGCGGCAGAGGCTGTAGACCCGGTGTCCACCACGGAAGACGGGTTAGACCCAGTGTCCGCCGTTCAAACGGGATAGACCTGGTGTCCGCCGCAGACGACGGGGTAGATCCGGTGTCTGCCGCGGAAGACGGGGTAGACCTGGTGTCTGCCGCAGAAGATGGGGTAGACCTGGTGTCCGCCGTGGATGACAGGTAGGCCTGAGGTTCGCCGCAGCGGCCGGGTTACACCTGGTGTCCCCCGTGGAAGAGGGTGTTGACCTGGTGTCTGTCGCAGAAGACGGGGTAGACTTGGTGTCCGCCGCGGAACACGGGGTAGACCTGGCATCAGCTGAGGAAGACGGGGTAGACCTGGTGTCTGCCGCGGAAGATGGGGTAGACGTGGTGTCCGCAGCGGCAGACGGGGTAGAACTGGTGTCCGAGGCAAATGACGGGGTAGACCTGGTGAAGGCCGCGGAAGACGGGGTAGACCTGGTGTCCGACGAAGAAGACGGGGTATACCTTGTGTCCGCCGTGGCGCCTGGGGTAGACTCGGTGTGCGACGCGGATGACTGGGCAGACCTGGTGTATGCCGCGGAAGACAAGGTAGACCTGGTGTCCGCCGCAGAAGATGGGGTAGACCTGGTGTCCGCCGCGGATGACAGGTAGGACTGAGGTTCGCCGCAGTGGCCGGGTTACACCTGGTGTCCCCCGCGGAAGAGGATGTGGATCTGGTGTCCGTCGTAGATGACAGGTAGGACTGAGGTTCGCCGCAGCGGCCGGGTTACACCTGGTGTCCCCCGCGGAAGAGGGTGTGGATCTGGTGTCCGCCGCAGAAGATGGGGTAAACCTGGTGAAGGCTGCGGAAGACGGGGTAGACCTGGTGTCCGACGAAGAAGACGGGGTAGACCTTGTGTCCGCTGTGGTGCCTGGGGTAGAATTGGTGTGCGCCGTGGATGACTGGGTAGACCTGGTGTACGCCGCGGATGACGGGGTAGACCTGGTGTCCTCCGCGAATGACGGGGTAGTCCTGGTGTCCGCCGCAGAAGGAGGGGTAGACCTGGTGTCCCCTGCAGACGACGGGGTAGACCTGGTGTCCGCCGCGGCAGCCGGGATAGACCTTGTGTCCTCCGCGGAAGATGGGGAGACCTGGTGTCCGCCGTGGCAGCCAGGGTAGACCTGTGTCGTGGTTTAAGAGGAAATGAAGTTTTTTGTGATGGTGTGGGCAAGCCAATCGGTGTTCAGATTTAATATTGGTTGGCTTCTGCTGCTTTGACTTCTGATTTTACATCAGGAGGTCCTGAAGGTCCCTCTCCTGCATCCTCATCATCATCATCCACTGGTCGATTGGTCTTGCCTGTGCATTTCCCACTTCTAGTGCTGGTAGCTACAGCCATTGGTTTAGCTGCTGGCTTAGGCTCACTATCTAGCTTGGCTGTTTTGTCTCCCTGTCCCACTGCCTCTGTCTGCTGACCAACCATATCTAGCAATGTGCGATAAGCATATGCCAAGGCCCAGCTCACTGCAATGATCTTTTTCTCTTTAGGGTCATCCTGGTACTTCTCTTTCAAATATTTCCCCACCTCAACTGGGTTCTGAATTTGTTCATGGGGAAAGTCCCAGACTATAGGGTCAGAGAATTCCTTCAGGATTTGGCCCATATTCTCCCATTCCCCACACCACTTAGAATTTTCCGCACCTGGATCTATTCCTGAGTCAGGGATCTCATCAGCCCGTCTAGAAATCTCAGCCCTCATTCTAGAGATGCAGCAGACTATATAGAGCAAGCTTACCAGATTGAGTACTAGAAAGATGGTCTCTTTAACATTCAGGGGAAACTGAACATTCTCCAAAAGCGATGCAACAGATTCAGAGGAGAAGAAGGAAAGCAAAGGCTGAAAAGCCTCACCCCCTGCTCTTCCTCTAACAATCTGGATGCATAACCATAGCCATGAACCATTCACACCTGGAGCAGACCCCAGCATGTTTATAAACTTCTTGCAAGCTATTACCACCAAGCCCAGCAGGATAGCTACTCTGGTCACTGCCCCTCTGCTGTAAAAGCTACGTATTAGGGACAATACAAGAGCTATTTCTGGATAAGAAAACAAACCAAGGGACCATAGAGGTATTAGGATCTCAAAAAACCTTAGGGACCAGAAATGCATGCAAGCCTTCACCCCAGTAGACATTATGAATTCAAAAAGCATGTCTATTAACTGCTTTACACTGAAACAGAATATTGGTAACCAAAATGCACTCAAAACAGGGTCTCTCCACTCTCTCTCGAGCCCCACGTTGGGCGCCAATATTTGTCCCGGTTTAGGGCAAATTTGGGAGAGAATCCCCAAAAAGGGCTTCTCCAAAAGCAAACCCACACGGCCCCTTCCCCCAACCGGTTCAGGAAGAATTCCTCGGAGAGAGGTGGAAAGAACCTGTTTATTTGACAAGCACAGCACCCCCCAGCACACACAATGAACAATACCGGATGACACCACTCTTCCACTGCTCTGAGAAAGATGACAAATTCAGAAAAGTCTCTCCTGGGGGTTGGCTGTTATCAGTCCCTCCGGCGCTGAGGCAGCTGCTGCAGTCACAAGGTGTAACCTCTCTCTCGGTGTTCTGAATCCCAGTCCGGAGCAGTCAGCAGGTCCAACGGGGTGGGGGGAACAGTCCAGAAAGGAATTTGGACTGTTTAGCTAAAGTAACTAATGAGAAGGGGGGAAAAAAGCAAGAGCAAGCAGAGCAGAAGCGAAGCAGAAGCCAGAGCGAAAGCAAAAAGCAGGGCAAAAAGCAAAAAGGCAGCAACATGCACTGGTGCTATCTGTTTGTCCTGCCGAGTGTCTGATAAGAGGCCCAAAACAAAACTCTCACTCTGCCAGTCTTAAAGGCACAACACATAATACCCAGCATAAATTACATACACATGAATGGGGATAACAGTCACCCTAGGACAACCTGTTGTCCGCCGGGGATCTGGGATAGACCTGGTGTCCGCCCGGCAAGCAGGGTAGACCTGTTGTGCGCCGGGGAGTCGGGGTAGACCTGGTGTCCACCGCGGCGGCTGGGGTAGACCTGGTGTCCGCCGGTGAGCCAGGGTAGACCTGTTGTCCACCCGGGCAGCCGGGATACACCTCGTGTCCGCCGTGGCAGGCGGGGTCGACCTGGTGTCTGCCGGGGAGCCAGGGTAGATCTGGTGTCCGCCGTGGCAGCGGGGTAGACCTGGTGTCCGCCGGGCAGCAGCCGGGGTAGACCTGGTGTCCACCATGGCAGCCAGTTTAGACCTGGTTTTCCAGGCGGGACTTAGACTCTGGGAAGCACAGGGTAGACCTGTTGTCCAGGCGGGATTTAGCCTCTGGGGAGCACGGGGTAGACCTGTTGTCCAGGCTAGACTTAGCCTCTGGGAAGTACAAGATAGACTTTTTGTCCGCCTGAAGACGGGGTAGACCGGGTGTTCACCGTGGCAGCAGCCGGGGTAGACCTGGTGTCTTCCCAGGCAGGCAGGGTAGACCTGGTGTCCGCCGCGGAAGAGGGGGTTAACCTGGTGTCCCCTGCAGACGACGGGGTAGACCTGGTGTCCGCCGTGGCAGCCAGGATAGACCTGGTGTCCTCCGCGGAAGATGGGGAGACCTGGTGTCCGCCGTTGAACATGGGGTAGACCTGGCATCAGCCGCAGAAGATGGGGTAGATATGGCGTCCGCCGCAAAAGCCAGAGTAGATCTGGTGTCCTCCGCGACAGCCGGGGTAGACCTGTTGTCGGCCAGGGATCTGGGATAGACCTAGTGTCTGCCCGGCAAGCAGGGTAGACCTGTTGTGCGCCGGGGAGTCGGGGTAGACTTGGTGTTCACCGCGGCAGCCGGGGTAGACCTGGTGTCTGCCGGTGAGCCAGGGTAGACCTGGTGTCTGCCGGGCAGCAGCCGGGGTAGACCTGGTGTCCACCATGGCAGCCAGTTTAGACCTGGTTTTCCAGGCGGGACTTAGACTCTGGGAAGCACAGGGTAGACCTGTTGTCCAGGCGGGATTTAGCCTCTGGGGAGCACGGGGTAGACCAGTTGTCCAGGCTAGACTTAGCCTCTGGGAAGTACAAGATAGATTTTTGTCCGCCTGAAGACGGGGTAGACCAGGTGTTCACCACGGCAGCAGCCGGGGTAGACCTGGTGTCTTCCCAGGTAGGCAGGGTAGACCTGGTGTCCGCCGCGGAAGAGGGGGTTAAGCTGGTGGCTGCCGCGGATTACAGGTAAACTTGGTGTCCGCTGCGGCGGCTGGGGTAGACCTGGTGTCCTCTGAGGAAGAGCGGGTTGACCTGGCGTCCACCGCGGAAGACGGGGTAGACCTGGCATCCACTGCGGAAGATGGTGTAGACCTGGTGTCTGCCACGGAACACGGGGTAGACCTGGTGTCGGCCGCGGAAAACGGGGTAGACCTGGTGTTCGCCACGGCGGGTGGGGTAGACCTGGTGTATGCTGCAGCGGCAGGGGAAGAACTGGTGTCCTCCTCTGACAACAGGGTAGACCTGGTGTCGGCTGTGGAAGACGGGGTAGACCTGGTGTCCTACCACGAAGACGGGGTAGACCTGGTGTTCGCCACGGCGGGTGGGGTAGATCTGGTGTATGCTGCAGCGGCAGGGGAAGAACTGGTGTCCTCCTCTGACAACAGGGTAGACCTGGTGTCGGCTGCGGAAGACGGGGTAGGCCTGGTGTCCTACCACGAAGACGGGGTAGACCTGGTGTCCGCCATGGTAGACGCGGTAGACCTGGAGTCCGACGACGGAGACGGGGTAGAGCTGGTGTCCGCCGCGGAACACGGGGTACACCTGGCGTCAGCCGCAGAAGACGGGGTGCACCTGGTGTCCACCGTGGAAGATGGGGTAGACCTGGCGTCCGCCGTGGAAGATGGGGTAGACTAGGTGTCCGCTGTGGCGGCTGTGGTAGACATGGTACCTGCCGCAGAATGCGGGGTAGACCTGGTGTCAGCCGCGGAAGACGGGGTAGACCTGGTGTCTGACCACGAAGACGGGGTAGACCTGGCGTCTGCCGCGGAAGACGGAGTAGACCTGGTGTCCGCCGCGGAAGACGGGGTGGACCTGGTGTCCGCCGTAGCAAATGGCGTAGACCTGGCATCCACCGCGGAAGACGGGGTAGACCAGGTGTCCGCCGCGGAAGACGGGGTTGACCTGGTGTCTGCCGGGCAGCAGCTGGGGTAGACCTGATTGTCCAGGCGGGACTTAGACTCTGGGAAGAACACGGTAGACCTGTTGTCCAGGCGGGACTTTGCCTCTGGGGAGCACAAGGTAGACCTGTTGTCCAGGCGGGACTTAGCCTCTGAGAAGCACACGATAGACTTTTTGTTCACCTGAAGACAGGGTAGACCTGGTGTTCGCCGCGGCAGTAGCCAGGGTAGACCTGGTGTCCGCCGCAGCGGCTGGGGTAGACCTGGTGTTGACCGGGGAGCCGGGGTACACCTGGTGTCCGCCCAGGCAGGCAGGGTAGACATGGTGTTCACCGCGGAGCCGGGATAGACCTGGTGTCTGCCGGTGGAGCTGAGGTAGACCTGGTGTCAGCCGCGGAAGCAGCCGGGAAAGACATGGTGTCTGCTGCGGCGGCCGGGGTAGACCTGGTGTTTGCTGCAGAGTACGGGATAGACCTGGTATCGGCGGCAAAAAAAAGGGGTAGACCTGTTGTCCGCTGTGGAAGACGGGATAGAATCAGTGTCCGCAGCGGAAGTCGGGGTAGACACGGAGTCCGCAGTGGAAGACGGGGAAGACCGCGTGTCTGCCGCGGGAGACGGGGTAGACCCGGTGTCCGCCGCTGTAGATGGGGTAGACCCGGTGTCCACCGCGGCAAATGGGGTAGACCTGGTATCCACCGCGGCAAACAGGGTAGACCCGGTTTCCGCCGCGGAAGACGGTGTAGACCCTGTTTCCACTGCGGCAAACGGCGTAGACCTGGTGTCAGCCCTGGCAGAGGCTTTAGACCCGGTGTCTGCCGTGGAAGACGGGTTAGACCTGGTGTCCGCCGCGGAAGACGGGATAGACCCAGTGTCCGCCACAGAAGACGGTGTAGTCCCGGTGTTCGCGGCGGAAGACGGGGTGGAGCCAGTGTCCGCCGCAGAAGACGGGGTAGATAGGGTGTCCGCCGCGGAAGACGGAGTAGACTTTGTGTACGCCGCGATAGACAGGCCGACCCGGTGTCCGCCGTGGCAAACGGGGTAGACATGGTATCCGCCACGGAAGACAGGGTAGACTCGGTGTCAGCATTGAAGACGGGGCAGACCAGTTGTCCACCGCAAAATTCAGGATAGACCCCGTGTACGCCGTGGAAGAGGGGGAAGACGTGGTGTCCGCCGCGACAAACGGGGTAGACCTGGTGTCAGCCGCGGCAGAGGATGTAGACCCGGTGTCTGCCGCAGAAGACGGGGTTGACTTGGTGTCCGTTGGGAAAGACAGGTTAGACCCGGTGTCCGCCGCGGAAGACGGGATATACCCAGTGTCTGCCGTGGAAAAGGGGGTAGACCAGGTGTCCGCTGCGGAAGAAGGTGTGGACCTGGTGTCCGCCGCGGAATACTGGGTAGACTGTGTGAACGCCTCAAAAGAAGGGGTAGACCCGGTGTCCTCCACGGAAGTCAGGGTAGACCTGGTGTCCGCCGCTGAAGATGGGGTAGACCCCGTGTCCGCCACGGGAAACGGCGCAGACCTGGTGTCCGCCACGGAAGACGGGATAGAAGTAGTGTCCGCCGCGGAAGACGGGGTAGACCCCTTGTCTGCAGTGGAAGACGGGGTAGAATCGGTGTCCGCCACGGGAAACGGCGCAGACCCGGTGTCCGCTGTGGAAGACAGGATAAGCCCGGTGTCCACTGTGGAAGACAGGGTAAACCTGGTGTCCGCAGCGAAAGACAAGGGAGACTGTGTGTAGGCCGCGGAAGAAGGGGTAGACCCGGTGTCCACTGTGGAATAAGGGGTAGACCCGTTGTCCGGCAAGGAAGAAGGGGTAGACCCCGTTTCCGCCGCTAGTAACGGCGAAGACCCGGTGTCCGCCATGGAAGAGGGTGTAGACCCGGTGTCCGCCGCGGAAGACGGGGTAGACTTGGTGTCCGCTGCAGAAGACGTTGTAGTCCCGGTGTCCGCAGCGGAAGGCAGGGTAGTCCCGGTGTTCACGGCGGAATATGGGGTAGACCCGGTATCCTCCGCAGAAAACGGTGTAGTCCCGGTGTCCGCTGCGGAAGACGGGATGGAGCCGGTGTCCGTCGCGGAAGACTGGGTAGACTTGGTGTACGCTGTGGAAGACAGGGTAGACCCAGTGTCTGCCGTGTAAAACGGGCTAGACCCGGTGTCCCTCACGGAAGAGGGGTAGACCTGGTGTCTGCTGGGGAAGACGATGTAGTCCCGGTGTCCGCAGCAAAAGATGGGGTAGACCCGGTGTCCGCCGTGGAAGACGGGATAGACTCAGTGTCCGGCGCGGCAAACGGCGTAGACCCTGTGTCCACCCCGGAAGAAGGGGTAGACCCGGTGTCTGCCGCAGAATACGGGGTATACTGCGTGAGCGCCTCGAAAGAAGGGGGAGAACCGGTGTCCGCCGCGGCAAACAGGGGTAGACCCGGAGTCCGCTGCAGAAGACAAGGTAGACCTGGTGTCCGTCTCAGTAGACTGGGTAGACTGTTTGTACGCTGCGGAAGACGGGTGTACCCGGTGTCCGGCGCAGCAAACGGCATAGACCCGGTGTCCCACACGGAAGAAGGGGTAGGCCCGGCTTCCGCCGTGGAAGATGGGGTAGTCCCAGTGTCCGTTGTGGAAGACAGGGCAGACCCGGTGTCCGGCGCGGAAGTAGGGGTAGACCAGGTGTCCACCATGGAAGAAGGGGTAGACTGTGTGAACGACTTGAAAGAAGGGGTAGACCCAGTGTCCGCCGTGGAAGTCGGGGTAGACCCGGTGTCCGCCGCGGAAGTCGGGGTAGACCTGATTTATGCCGCGGAAGACGAGGTAGACCCGGTGTCCGCTGTGGAAGACTGGGTAGACCTGGTTTACGCCGCGGAAGACGGGGTTGACCCGGTGTCCGTTGCAGAAGACTGGGTAGACATGGTGTGCGCTGTGGAAGACGGGGTGGACCAGTTTTCCGCCGTGGTAAATGGGGTAGACCCTTTGTCCGGCGCGGAAGAAAGGGTAGACCCAGTGTACGCTGCGGATGTAGGGGTAGACCCTGTGTCTGCCGCAAAAGTCGGCGTAGACCCGGTGTCCGCCGTGGCAAATGGCGTAGACCCGGTGTCCGCCGTGGAAGACAGGGTAGACCCGGTGTCCAGCGCGGAAGTAGGGGTAGACCCAGTTGTTGCCCTGATTTTCTAATATTTCCTAAGCCTTCTGATGTTTACTCCTTTGTGGAGAACTTCTTCACACACTTTCTGTAGATAACACGTTGTTTTGCATTCCTTTATAGAGGAGGAGAAACTTGATGGACTGTTAGTTTGTCCAGTGGTCTTGGAGAAGTGGCATTGTCACCCTCCAATCCACTGTCCCTTTTGGGAAACTATAACTATTGGAGTCAGAAATAAACTTTCTCTTTTTGCTCTTCTCTTCAGAGCAAGGTGTGCGTCTGTTTCTTTCGTGTCCGGTAGCGACATCTGGTGACCGCCGAAGTGTACTGCAGCCTAGGCTGAGACAAGTCGGTTTGCGGTGAGGCTGTGCCGTTCTCCCAACCCCCCGCCCTCCTTGGTGCTTTGCCCGTTGTTCTCATGGTGATGGCCCCCGCCCTGACTTGCGAGGAGGAGTCTTTCATTTTGGGCATCTGGAGAGATGTCCTGGAGGTGAGGCAGATCCCTGGTTCTTGGGGAGAGTTTATGAATCTTTATGCATGGGCCAGGGAGCAGGGGTTCTTTTCGGGCCCTGGGAGGGTGAGGAATGGTCTCGTCTGGGCACCCGCCTCCAGGAAGTCCTTTTTGATGTTTGCACGGTGGAGGCGGTACCACTGCTGGTGCAGTGGAAAAGGTGTATGATGGTTTGGCAGTGGTCTGGTTTTTCTAGTCCTCGGAGCTCCCTGGGAAGCCCGCCTCTCTCGGTGGCGGATGAGGGGGAGTTTGAGTTTCTGTCTGATGTGGACCCCCCCACCCCGTGCCGGGACGGATCTGGCCGGGAGGAGGGTGGCCCCCCGCCCGGGGTGGATGGGGCTCCTGGCCAGCTGGCCCCGAGTCTGGGAGGAGGAGTATTGCGGGCGACGGAGCCCCCCATGGAGTTGGCTGGCCGCCCCCGCCCCGCTTCGCCCCGCGGGGGCGGGGGGGCTGGTGGAGCGCCGTCCTTTATTTGTGCGTTTCCAGCTCTTGGCGGTGGCGGGGAGTCTCTGGGGCAGCCCTCGCCTTTGCTTGAGCCTGACTCTGTGACGACTCTTTGTCCGAACTGCGGCGTCTCTACGAAATTCTCCCTGGGTGCGGTGGAGGCGGGTTTGCCCGCCTCTGAGCCAGACTCGCCGGGTAAGGAGGCGCCATCACCCGTCTCTGGGCGTGCGCAGTTGGAGGAGGTGGCCAGGGCCAGAGTCAGTCGGTGCTCCGTCGGACCCCGCCCCGGGTCCCAGACTGTTCTCTTATCAGGGGCTTCCCGGGTTTCCTGGTGCCACCCCGCAGTGATGGGGTTTTGCCAGCCGTGCCGCCGTCGGCACCCCGCCCGGCCCCCCGGCCGGGGACGGGGACCCCGAGCTGATCTCGTTTCGGTCCGTCCCGGCACCGCGGGCCGTGCCGGCGTCGGCGTCTGCCACGGCTGCTCCCGCCGGAGCTGCGGCACGACAGGGCGCTGACATATTCACCTTTAGCGCGGCTGCTGGCACGGAGGGCGGGAGGCCGGTGGGTTTGAGGGGCCGTGGCCCCTCCCCATCGAACCTGTGGATGCTCCCCCCGTGCCAGGTGACCGCGAGTCCGAAGGAGCCCGGCCGTTTCTGGTGGGAATGTAAGTCTAAGACCGATGAGATGTGTGAGCCTGCCTCCTTGCGGCATCTGCGGGGTCGCGGAGGGGGCCCCTCCGGCTCCGCTGGTGCTGCGGGGGGTGCAGGGACAGATGGTCCTTGGCTGGTTCCTAGTTGGACAACTGCTCTTGTCCCTGCGCGGCCCACGGACCAGGGTGCAGCAGGAGCTGCGGCTTCACCAGGGGGTCTCCAGGCTTTCCCTGTGATCAGGGGTGTCACTCATAGCACCCATGAACCTGTTTCTTATAAGTTGGAGAAGGAACTTCGTGATGCAGTTACTCAGCATGGTGTGGGGTCTGCCGAAGTTATGCAGATTCTCCGGAGGGTTGCTAGGGACGTGCTGACGCCTTCCGATCTCCGTGCTGTGGCTCATTCCCTTTTTGACCCGGTGCAGTACGGTGTTTTTGAAACCAAATGGGCTCGTTTGGCGGCTCTCCAAGTGGCACAGAATGCCGAGCTGGGACAGCAGGATCCCAGGCGTGCGGCTGTGCCGGAAATGCTGTTGGGCAAGGGACCCTATGAGGACCCTCAGGGGCAGGCTGGATTTCACCCCCTTGTGCTCGATCAATGCAACTCGGTGGGCATGGCAGCGATTGTTCAGACCCTGGAGATGATTGCCCCAAGGCAGGCATTCTCAACCATTGTCCAGGGGCCTGATGAGCCGTTCATGACATTTGCAGCAAAGCTGACTGTGGCTGTGGAGAGGCAGGTGCCAGATCCTTGGGCGAGGAAGATTGTCCTTGCAAACCTTGTGAGGTGTGATTGCAATGATGATTGTCGGAGGACCATAATGGCTATGCCTGGGGCTCCTTCCATCTTTGAGATGGCGGAGGCCTGCACAGACCTCGTTCCCGCGGGTCGGAAGTTGCCTGCTGAGGTTACCATGGCGCAGCCAGTTTGGGCAGCACCACAGGGCAGGTGGCCACAGCAGGGGAATGAACAGGCTGGCAAGAAGCGGGGGAAGAAGGGGCAGAAGGTAAAACTTCCCATGTTCTTGTGCGGTCGGTGCGGTAGGCCTAATCATATGTCCAATGTCTGCAAGGCGACTGTTCATGTTAATGGCCAGGCCTTAACGGGGAAACGTGAAGCCAAGCGCGAAGGGGGGACGCGCCAAGATAGAAGCCTCCCCCCAGACCCCAGAGCCGATGCGGGTCTGCTTTGCCGGCTCAAGTATGTGCATGTCACAGGGGACACGTTCTCCTCTGCCATGTGGGCTTCTGCTCACACTGGGAGAAAGCCCGTGATGTCATTGCCCACTGGAGGCAGGCCTTTGCTGTTCTGGGCATACCTTCTGCTGTGAAAACCGACAATGGTCCTGCTTACGCATCTCAAAAGGTGCGGCAGTTCCTGCAGTTGTGGGGTGTTTCACACAAGTTCAGTATCCCTCATTCTCCAACTGGTCAAGCGATTGTGGAACGTGCTTATGGTACACTGAAGCAGGTTCTTCAAAAACAAAAACGGGGAATGCAGGGTGAAACCCCGCACAGTCGGTTGGCAAAAGCTTTGTGTACAATCAATCATCTCACTGTGCCGCAGAACTCAAATAACCCTGTCATTTCGAATCACCATCTCTCGTTGCAGGCTGCGGACGAGACACATCAGCCTCGAGCGAAGGTTCGGGTGCAGAATTTAGTCACCAAACAGTGGGAAGGTCCCTATGACCTTATCGCTTCGGGGCGCGGGTATGCTTGTGTATCCACAGATACTGGGGTACGCTGGGTACCATCGAATTGTGTTCGCCCTGACCTGCGACCGCAGAGACAGAACCCGGCCGACGGGCAACATGGAAACCGTGACCAACCTGAAAGGCATCAAGTGGGTGAATCATCGGGTGATGACTCAGATGCAGACGACGCGGGTGATCACTCCGATGATTCCTCCACAAATGGACACTGAACATTGTTCATATTTCCCTTTGCACATTATTAACTTCCTTTTTTCTTTTTCCTTTTTAAACGGAAAAGGGTGAGATGTCGCCCTGATTTTCTAATATTTCCTAAGCCTTCTGATGTTTACTCCTTTGTGGAGAACTTTCTCACACACTTTCTGTAGATAACACGTTGTTTTGCATTCCTTTATGGAGGAGGAGAAACTTGATGGACTGTTAGTTTGTCCAGTGGTCTTGGAGAGGTGGCATTGTCACCCTCCAATCCACTGTCACTTTTGAGAAACTATAACTATTGGAGTCAGAAATAAACTTTCTCTTTTTGCTCTTCTCTTCAGAGCAAGGTGTGCGTCTGTTTCTTTCGTGTCCGGTAGTGACACCCGGTGTCCGCCGCGGAAGACGGGATAGACCTGGTTTCTGCCGCGGAAAACGGGGTAGACCCGGTGTCCGCCATGGAAGACGGGGTAGACCAAGTGTCCGCCGCGGAAGACGGTGTTGTCCTGGTGTCCTCAGCGGAAAGTGGGGTAGACCCGGTGTCCGCCGCGGAAGAAGGGGTAGACTGTGTGAATGACTTGAAAGAAGGGGTAGACCCAGTGTCCGCCGTGGAAGTCGGGGTAGACCCGGTGTCCGCCGCTGAAGACGGGGTAGACCCGGTGTCCGCCGCAGGAAATGGCGTAGACCCGGTGTCCACCGCGGAAGTCGGGGTAGACCTGGTTTACGCTGCGGAAGACGGGGTAGACCCGGTGTCCGCCGTGGAAGACTGGGTAGATCTGGTTTATGCCGCGGAAGATGGGGTAGACCCGGTGTCCGCCGCAAAATTCGGGGTAGACCCCGTGTACGCCGCGGAAGAAGGGGAAGAATTGGTGTCTGCCGCGGCAAACGGGTAGACCCGGTGTCCGCCGCGGCAAATGGCGTAGACCCGGTGTCCGTCGCGGAAGACTGGGTAGACATGGTGTGCGCTGCGGAAGACGGGGTGGACCAGTTTTCCGCCGTGGTAAACAGGGTAGACCCTTTGTCCACCGCGGAAGACGGGATAGACCCGGTGTCCGCCGAGGAAAAAAGGGTAGACCGGGTGTCTGTCACGGAAGACGGTGTAGTCCCGGTGTCTGCAGCGAAAGACTGGATAGACCTGGTGTTCGCCGCGGAAGACGGGATATACTCAGTGTCCTGCGCGGCAAACAGCTTAGACCCGGTGTCCGCCTCGGAAGAAGGGGTAGAACCGGTGTATGCCGCGGAATACGGGGTATACTGTGTGAACGCCTCGAAAGTAGGGGTAGACCCGGTGTCTGCAGCGGTAGACTGGGTAGACCTGGTGTCCGCCGCGGATGACTGGGTAGACTTGGTGTACGCTGCGGAAGACGAGGAGGACCCGGTGTCCGCCACGGCAAACAGGGTAGACCCGCTGTCTGGCTGGCAAACGGCGTCGACCCGGTGTCCTCCGCGGAAGTAGGGGTAGACCCGGTGTTCGCCGCGGAAGACGGAGTGGACCAGGTGTCCGCCGCGGCAAATGGCGTACACCTGGTGTCAGCCGTGGAAAAGGCTGTAGACTTGGTGACCCGCCGCAGAAGACAGGGTTGATCTGGATTCCGCCGAGAAAGACGGGTTAGATCTGGTGTCTGCTGCGGAAGACAAGATAGACCCGGTGTCTGCCGCGGAAGACGGGGTAGACCAGGTGTCCGCCGCGGAAGACAGTGTAGTCCTTGTGTCCGCCGCCGAAGATGGAATAGACCTGGTGGTTGCCGTGGCGGCCGGTGTAGACATGGTGTCCTGTGCGGCAAACGGGGTAGACCTGTGGTCCGTCGCGGTATCAGGGGTAGACCTGGTGTCCGCCGCGGACTAGGGGGTAGACCTGGTGTCCGCCGCGGAAGACGTGGTAGACCTGGTGTCCGCTGTGGCGGCCGGGGCAGACCTGTTGTCAGCTGCGGAAGACGGGGTAGACCTGGTGTCTGCCGCGAAAGATGGGGTTGACATGGTGTCTGCTGTGGAAGACGGGGTAGAACTGGTGTCCTCCGTGGAAGACGGGTAGCCCTGGTGTGCGGCGCAGACTGTGGGGTAGACCTGGTGTCCGCCGCACAAGACAGGGTAGACCTGGTGTCCGCTGCGGTGGCCGGGGTAAACCTGGTGTCCGACGCGGAAGACATGGTAGACCTGGTGTCCGCTGCGGAAGACGGAGTAGACCTTGTGCCAGCTGCGGCGGCCTGGGTAGACCTGGTGTCCACCGCGGAAGACTAGGTAGACCTGGGGACCGCCGCGGACAAGGGGTAGACCTGGTGTCCTCAATGGAAGAGTGGGTAGAGCTGGTGTCCTCTGCGAACGACGGGGTAGATCTGGTTTCCGCCGCAGAATATGGGTCAGACCTGGTTTCCTCAGTGGATGACGGGGTAGGCCTGGTTTCCGCCGAGGAAGACGGCATAGACCTGGTGTCCGCCTCCGAAGACATGGTAGACCTGGTGTTCCCTGCAGACGACAGGATAGGCCTGGTGTTTGCCGTGGCGGCCAGGGTAGACCTGGAGTCCAGTGCGGCAAACGGGGTTGACCTGGTGTCCGACGAAGAAGACGGGGTAGACCTTGTGTCTGCCGTGGCGCCTGGGGAAGACCTGGTGTCCGCCGCGGATGACTGGGTAGACCTGGTGTCCGCCGCGGACTACGGGGTGGACCTGGTGTCTGACGCACAAGACGGGTTAGATCTGGTGTCCCCCGCAGTGGCCGGGGTAACCCTCTTGTCCGCCACAGAAGACGGTGTAGACCTGGTGTCCGCTGCGGAAGATGGTGTAGACCTGGTGTCCGCCGCGGCGGCCCGGGCGGACCTGGTGTCAGCCGCGGAAGACGGGGTAGACCTGGCGTCTGCCGCTAAAGATGGGGTTGACATGGTGTCCGCCGCGGACTATGGGGTAGACCTTGTTTCCACCACACAAGACAGTGTAGACCTCGTGTCTGCAGCGGTGGCCGGGGTAAACCTGATGTCTGCTGCAAAAGACGGGGTTGACCTGGTGTCCGCCGCGAAAGAGGGTTAGACCTGGTGTGCGCCGCAGAAGACGGTTTTTACCTGGTGTCCGCCACGGGAGCCGGGGTAGACCTGATGTCTGCCGTGGCAAACAGGGTAGACCTGGTGTCCGCCGTTCAAACGGGATAGAGCTGGTGTTCGCCGCGGAGACGGGGTAGACGTGGTGTCCTTCGCGGACGACGGGGTAGACCCGGTGTCTGCCGCGGAAGATGGGGTAGACCTGGTGTCCGCCGCAGAAGATGGGGTAGACCTGGTGTCCACCGCGGATGACAGGTAGACCTGAAGTTCGCCGCCGCGGACGGGTTACACCTGGTGTCCCCCGCGGAAGAGGGTTTTGACCTGGTGTCCGCTGTGGAAGACTGGGTAGACTTGCTTTCCGCCGCGGAACACGGGGTAGACCTGACGTCTGCGGCAGCAGCCGCGGTAGACCTGGTGTCCCCCGCGGCAGACAGGGTAGACCTGGTGTCCACAGCTGCAGCCGGGCTAGACCTGGTGTCCACGGGGGAGGCGGGGTAGACCTGGTGTCAGCCCGGGCAGGCAGGGTAGACCTCGTGTCCTCCGGGGAGCCGGGTAAGTCTTGGTGTCCGCCCGGGAAGCAGAGTAGACCTGGTGTCAGCCGGGGAGCTGGGGTAGAACTGGTATCCACCTGTGGAGCTGAGGTAGACCTAGTGTCAGCCGCGGCAGCAGCCGCAATAGTCCTTGTGTCTGCCGCGGATGTAGCCGGGGTACACCTGGCGTCCGCCCCGTCTGACGGGATAGACCTGGTGTCTGCCGCGAATGACGGGGTTGACCAGGTGTCCGCCGCGGCCGGCGGGGTAGACCTGGTGTCCGCTGCAGCGGCAGGGGAAGACCTGGTGTCCTCCGCCGACGACAGGGTAGACCTGGTGTTGGCTGCGGAAGACAGGGTAGACCTGGTGTCCAGCCGCGGAAGAGGGGGTTGACCTGGCGTGCCGCGGCTGCTGTGTCGAAAGCACTTCCCTCCCGTCCGAGCAGGGGGGGAAGGCGGCCGGGGCTAGCTCGGAGCACAGCAGCAGCTAGCAGCTAAGGGGGCACTACCCAGATCCGTCAGGGACGTCCGGGCTGCGCCTTCCTCGGCAGGACAGCAGCAACAGTATCGAAAAGAAGCGGCAAGGCGGAGAAGCCGAGAGAAAAGAGGGTCTTGACACGCCCGGTGTAGCCCAGTGGTTTTAATGTATCATTCCTCCACCGCGTCCAGGCGGGAAAAGACGCCACTGCGTCGGGGCGGGAAAAGACAAGACAAAAGGGGGAGAAGCAGTATATAAAGGGGTGTACAATAACCAATCGAGGGAAACTGAGGAGGGGAATTCAACATGACTGACAGAGGTGGCAACAAGTGGTACATGAACACAGGAGGGGCTGGGGGCACCTGCCCAATCACCCCCTGTGGAAGGGAGAAGTTTCTGGAAGGATGGGGGGGTTTCAGGAGATGAACGGGGCTCTGGAGGAGGGGAAAGGGGCAGTTGCCAGGGGAACGGGGGTGGAGACAAAGGCTTGGCAGCGAGCCCAGACAGGGAGGACACCATTCAAGGGAAAGGGGGAACCAGGACTGAACCATCGAACTGGGTATAGGGGTGTAACTGGGGGAAAGCATCACAAAACAATACAAAACAGGGAAGATAACTCAATTGGGAACTGAACACACACCACAACACTGGCGTCCATCACAGAAGATGGGGTAGACCTGGTGTCCGCCGTAGAAAATGGGGCAGACATGGTGTCCACTGATGAAGACTGGGTAGACCTGTTGTCTGACAACGAAGACGGGGTAGACCTGGTGTCCTCCGCGGCAGTCGGGGTAGGCGTGGTGTCCGCAGCGGAAGCCGGGGTAGACCTGGTGTCCACTGGGGAAGCGGGGTAGACCTGGTGTCTGCCCAGTTACGCAGGTTAGACCTGGTGTCTGCCGGGGAGCCGGGTTAGACTTGGTGTCCGCCCGGGCAGGCAGGGTAGACCTGGTGTCAGCCGGGGAGCCGGGGTAGATCTGGTGTCCGCCTATGGAGCTGAGATAGATCTGGTGTCAGCCGCTGCAGCAGCCGGGATCGACCTGGTGTCTGCCGCGGACGCAGCCGGGGTAGACCTGGTGTCCACCGGGCGAGGGGTAGACCTGGTGTCCGCCGTGGAAGACGGGGTAGACCTGGTGTCTGCTGTGGCGGCCAGTGTAGACTGGGTTTCCGCCGTCGACGCCGGGGTAGACCTGGTGTCCGCCGCGGACACGGGGTAGACCTGGTGTCCGCCTGGGAGACGGGTAGACCTGTTGTCCGCCGGGAGCCGGGTAGACCTGGTGTCCGCCGCGAAGACGGGTAGACCTGGTGTCCGCCGCGGAAGCCGGGTAGACCTGTGTCCGCCGCGGCAGCCGGGTAGACCTGGTTGTCCGCCGGGACTAACCTCTGGGAGCACGGGTAGACCTGTTGTCCGCCCGGAAGCCGGGTAGACCTGGTGTCCGCCGGGAGCAGCCGGGGTAGACCTGGTGTCCGCCGCGGGAGCCGGGGTAGACCTGGTGTCCGCCCGGAGAGCCGGGGATGACCTGGTGTCCGCCCGGACAGGCCGGGTAGACCTGGTGTCCGCCGGGGAGCCGGGGTAGACCTGGTGTCCGCCGGTGGAGCTGGGGTAGACCTGTGTCGCGCGGAGAGCCGGGGTAGACCTGGTGTCCGCCCGTGGAAGCCGGGTAGACCTGGTGTCCTCCCGGAAGACGGGTAGACCTGGTGTCCGCCGGGAAAACGGGGTAGACCTGGTGTCCGCCTTGGAAGACGGGGTAGACCTGGTGTCCATGCCAGAAGACGGGGTAGACCTCGTGTCCTCCGCGGACGACATGGGAGTCCTGTTGTACTCCGCGGACTACAGGGTAAACCTGGTGTCCGCTGCAGAATACAGGGTACACATGGTGTCCGCCGCGGCAGACAAGGTAGACCTGGTGTCCGCCGCAGCAGCTGGGGTAGACCTGGTGACCGCCGGAGCGGCCGGGGTATACCTGTTGTCTGCCACACAAGACGGGGTAGATCTGGCGTCCGATGCGACAGGCGGGGTAGACCTGGTTTCTGCCGTGGAAGACAGGGTAGACCTGGTGTCTGCCGTCGATGACGGGGTAGACATGGTGTTCTCTGCAGATGACGGGGTAGACCTGATGTTAGCCGATGAAGACGGAATTAACCTGGTGTCCGCCGTAGAAGATGGGTTAGACCTGGTGTCGTCCGCGGACGACGGGGTAGACCTGGTGTCCTCCACGGAAGATGGGGTAGATCTGGTGTCCGATGACAAAGCCGGGGTAGACCTGGTGTCCGCCGAGGAAAATGTGGTATACCTGTTTTCCGCCGCGGAAGACAGGGTAGACATGCTGTCCGCCGCGGCGGCTGGGGTAGACCTGGTATACACCGCGGACGATGGGGTAGACATGGTGTCCGCCGCAGAAGACGGGGTAGACCTGTTGTCTGCTGCACAAGACGGGGTAGACCTTGTGTCTGATGTGGCTGCCGGGCTAGAGCTGGTGTCAGCTGCGGAAGACAGGTTAGACTTGGTTTCCACCGCGGAAGACTGCGTAGACCTGGTGTTCGCCGCAGAAGACGGGGTCGACCTGGTGTTCGCCGCGGAAGACGGGGTAGACCTGGTGTCCACCGTGGCGGCCGGGATAGACCTGGTGTCCACCGCGGACGAATGGGTAGACCTGGTGTTAGCTGCGGACGACGGGGTAGACCTGGTGTCCCCCACGAATGACAGGGTGGACCTGAGGTCCCCCACGAATGACGGGGTGGACCTGAGGTCCCCCACAGATGACGGGGTAGACCTGAGGTCCGCCGCGGCGACCGGGGTAGATCTGGTGACCGCCACGGAAGACGAGGTAGACCTGGAGTCAGCTGCTGCAGACGGGGTAGACCTGGTGTCTGCTGCAGAAGACTGCGTAAACATGGCGTCCGCCGGGGAAGACGGTTTAGACCTGGTGTCAGACGCAGAAGGCGGAGTACACCTGGCATCCGCTGCAGCGGCCGGGGTAGGGTTGGTGTCCGCCGCAGAACACGGGGTAGACCTGATGTCAGCCGCTGCAAAGGGGGTAAAGGTGGTGAACGCTGTGGAAGACAAGTAGACCAGGGGTCCGACGACGAAGACGGGGTAGACCTGCTGTCTGCCACGGAGGACAGGGTAGACCTGGTGCCCGCTGCGGAAGATGGTGTAGACCTGGCGTCTGCCGCGGTGGATGGGGTAGACCAGGTGTGCGCCGCGGCGGATGGGGTAGACCTGGTGTCCTCCGCGGACGACGGGGTAGACCCGGTGTCCGCCGCGGATGACGGGTAGACCTAAGGTCTGCCGTGGTGGCCAGGGTAGACCTGGTGTCCGCCGCGGAAGACGGGGTAGACCTGGTGTCCAATGAGGCGCCCAGGATAGACCTGGATTCTGCCGCGGAAGACGGGGTAGACCTGGTTTCCGCCGTGGAAGACGGGGTAGACCTGGTGTCCTCCGCGGACAATGGGGTAGACCTGGTGTCTGCCGCAGCGGCCGCCGTAGACCTGTTTTCCGAGCAAAAGACGGGGTAGACCTGGTGTCCGATGTGGCAGCCCAGGAAGACTTGGTTTCCACCGTGAAAGAGGGGGTGTACCTGGTGTCTTCTGCGGAAGACGGGGTGTACCTGGCGTCGGCCGTGAAAGAA
>NC_066338.1:2047219-2096679 GCF_022539315.1 Serinus canaria
AGTTCCATGAGATACCATGGGGTAACAATGTTCTCCAGTGTTTCATCAGGCTTGCCTCTGTCACCATGGCCACCTGGTTCTATGAGACTCCACTGGGGAACAATGTTATCCAGTGTTCCATTAGCCCGGCTCTGTCACCATGGCCACATTTTTCTATCAGAATCTATGGGGAAACTATGTCGTAGAATTTTCCATCAAGACATGCTCTGTAACCATTTCACCTGTTTCCATGAGATTCCATGGGGTAACAATGCTCTCCAGTGTTCCATCAGGCCCTCCTCTGTCTCAATGGATGCCTGGTTCCATAAGATTCCATGGGGTAACAATGTTCTCCAGTGTTCCATTAGGCCTGTCTCTGTCACCATGGAAACCTGGTTCCATCACAATCCATGGGGTAAAAATGTTCTCCAGTGTTACATTAGAATGGCTCTGTCACCATCGACACGTGTTTCCATGAGATTCCATGGCGTAACAATGTCCTCCATTGTTCCATCAAGCCCAGCTCTGTCACCATGTAGACCTATTTCCATGAGATTCCATGGGGTAACAATGTTCACCAGTGTTCCATTACCCAATTTTATCTCCATGGACACCTATTTCCGTGATATTCCCCTGGGGAGCAATGTTCTCCAGTGTTCCATCAGGCCTGGCTCGGAAACCATGGACACCTGGTTCCATGACATTCCATGGGGTAACAATGTTCTCCAGTGTTCCATTAGGCCTGTCTCTGTCACCATGGAAACCTGGTTCTATGAGATCCCATGGGGTAAAAATGTTCTCCAGTGTTCCATCAGGCCTGGATCTTTCAGCATGGACACCTGATTCCATCAGATTCCTTAGTGTAACAATGTTCTCCAGTGTTCCATCAGGCCCAGCTCTGTCACCATGGACACCTGGTTCCATGATATTCCATGGGGTCACAATGTTCTCCAGTGTTTCATCAGGCCTGGATCTGTCACCATGGATACCTGGTTCCATGATATTCCATGGGGTCACAATGTTCTCCAATGCTTCATCAGGCCTGGATCTGTCACCATGGAAACCTGGTTCTATGAGATCCCATGGGGTAAAAATGTTCTCCAGTGTTCCATCAGGCCTGGATGACCTGGTTACCATGGCACAGCAGCCTGGGTTTCCATGGACAGGTTCCATGAGCAGGTAACAATGAACTCCAGTGTTCCATCAGGCCCGAATCTGTCCCCATGGACACGTGGTTCCATGAGATTCCATGGGGTAACATTGTTCTCCCGTGTTCCATCCGGCCCAGCTCTGGAACCATGGACACCGTGTTGCTTGAGATTCCATGGGGTAAGAATGTTCCCCAGTGTTTCATCAGACGTGGCTCTGTCACCATGGACACATGTTTCCATCAGATTCAAAGGCGTAAAAATGTTCTACAGTGTTCCTTCAGACCCAGCTCTGTCACCATGGACCTGTTTGCATGAGATTCCATGGGGTAATAATTTTCTCCAGTGTTTCATCAGACCCAGCTCTGTCACCATGGACGCCTGGTTCCATGAGATTCTGGTAGGTAGCAATGTTCTATAGTGTTATATCAGGCTTGCCTCTGTCATCAGGGACACCTAATTCTATTATATTCCTCTGGGTAGAAATGTTCTCCAGTGTTCCATCAGGCCTGGCTCGGAAACCATGGACACCTGGTTCCATGACATTCCATGGGGTAACAATGTTCTCCAGTATTCCATCAGGCGCGCCTCTGTCACCATAGAAACCTGGTTCCATCCGATTCCATGACGTAAAAATGTTCTCCAGTGTTCCATCAGGCCTGGATCTTTCAGATTGGACACCTGATTCCATCAGATTCCTTAGTGTAACGATGTTCTAAAGTGTTCCATCAGGCCCAGCTCTCTCACCATAAACACCTGGTTCCATGAGATTCCCCTGGGTAACAATGTTCTCCAGTGTTCCATCAGGCCCAGCTCTCACAGGAGAGACACCTGGTTCCATGAGATACCATGGCGTAACAATGTTCTCCAGTTTTCCATCAGGCCCAGATCTGTCACCATGGTTACCTGGTTCCATGACATTCCCCTAGGTAACAATATTCTCAAGTGTTGCATCAGGCCTGACTAAGTCACCATGGAAACGAAGTTCCATGATATTCCATGGGGTCACAATGTTCTCCAGTGCTTCATCAGGCCTGGATCTGTCACCATGGAAACCTGGTTCTATGAGATCCCATGGGGTAAAAATGTTCTCCAGTGTTCCATCAGGCCTGGATCTTTCAGCATGGACACCTGATTCCATCAGATTCCTTAGTGTAACAATGTTCTCCAGTGTTCCATCAGGCCCAGCTCTGTCACCATGGACACCTGGTTCCATGATATTCCATGGGGTCACAATGTTCTCCAGTGTTTCATCAGGCCTGGATCTGTCACCATGGATACCTGGTTCCATGATATTCCATGGGGTCACAATGTTCTCCAATGCTTCATCAGGCCTGGATCTGTCACCATGGAAACCTGGTTCTATGAGATCCCATGGGGTAAAAATGTTCTCCAGTGTTCCATCAGGCCTGGATCTGTCACCATGGACACCTGGTTCCATGAGATTCCATGGCGTAACAATGTTCTCCAGTGTTCCATTAGCCGGGTTCTTTCTCCATGGACACATGGTTCCATGAGATTCCATGGCGTAACAATGAACTCCAGTGTTCCATCAGGCCCGAATCTGTCCCCATGGACACGTGGTTCCATGAGATTCCATGGGGTAACATTATTCTCCCGTGTTCCATCCGGCCCAGCTCTGGAACCATGGACACCGTGTTGCTTGAGATTCCATGGGGTAAGAATGTTCCCCAGTGTTTCATCAGACGTGGCTCTGTCACCATGGACACATGTTTCCATCAGATTCAAAGGCGTAAAAATGTTCTACAGTGTTCCTTCAGACCCAGCTCTGTCACCATGGACCTGTTTGCATGAGATTCCATGGGGTAATAATTTTCTCCAGTGTTTCATCAGACCCAGCTCTGTCACCATGGACGCCTGGTTCCATGAGATTCTGGTAGGTAGCAATGTTCTATAGTGTTATATCAGGCCTGCCTCTGTCATCAGGGACACCTAATTCTATTATATTCCTCTGGGTAGAAATGTTCTCCAGTGTTCCATCAGGCCTGGCTCGGAAACCATGGACACCTGGTTCCATGACATTCCATGGGGTAACAATGTTCTCCAGTATTCCATCAGGCGCGCCTCTGTCACCATAGAAACCTGGTTCCATCCGATTCCATGACGTAAAAATGTTCTCCAGTGTTCCATCAGGACTGGATCTTTCAGATTGGACACCTGATTCCATCAGATTCCTTAGTGTAACGATGTTCTAAAGTGTTCCATCAGGCCCAGCTCTCTCACCATAAACACCTTGTTCCATGAGATTCCATGGGGTAACAGTTTTCTCCAGTGTTCCATCAGGCCCAGATTGTCACCATGGACACCTGGTTCCATGAGATTCCTCTGGGTAACAATGTTCTCCAGTGTTCCATCAGGCCCAGCTCTCACAGGAGAGACACCTGGTTCCATGAGATACCATGGCGTAACAATGTTCTCCAGTTTTCCATCAGGCCCAGATCTCTCACCATGGTTACCTGGTTCCATGACATTCCCCTAGGTAACAATATTCTCAAGTGTTGCATCAGGCCTGACTAAGTCACCATGGAAACGAAGTTCCATGATATTCCATGGGGTCACAATGTTCTCCAGTGCTTCATCAGGCCTGGATCTGTCACCATGGAAACCTGGTTCTATGAGATCCCATGGGGTAAAAATGTTCTCCAGTGTTCCATCAGGCCTGGATCTGTCACCATGGACACCTGGTTCCATGAGATTCCATGGCGTAACAATGTTCTCCAGTGTTCCATTAGCCGGGTTCTGTCTCCATGGACACATGGTTCCATGAGATTCCATGGCGTAACAATGAACTCCAGTGTTCCATCAGGCCTGTATCTGTCCCCATGGACACGTGATTCCATGAGATTCCATGGAGTAACATTGTTCTCCCGTGTTCCATCCGGCCAAGCTCTGTAACCATGGACACCTTGTTGCATGAGATTCCATGGGGTAAGAAGGTTCCCCAGTGTTTCATCAGACCTGGCTCTGTCACCATGGACACATGTTTCCATCAGATTCAATGGCGCAAAAATGTTCTACAGTGTTCCTTCAGACCCAGCTCTGTCACCATGGACGCCTGGTTGCATGAGATTCCATGGGGTAAAAATTTTCTCCAGTTTCCATCAGACCCAGCTCTGTCACCATGGACGCCTGGTTCCATGAGATTCTAGAAGGTAGCAATGTTCTATAGTGTTATATCAGGCCTGCCTCTGTCATCAGGGACACCTAATTCTTTTATATTCCTCTGGGTAACAATGCTGTCCAGTGTTCCATCAGGCCCAGGTCTGTCACCATGGACACCTGGTTCCATGAGATTCCACTGTGTAAAAATGTCCCCAGTGTTCCATCAGGCCTGGCTCTGTCAAAATGGACACCTTGTTCCATGAGATTCAATGGGGTAACAATTTTCTCTAGTATTCCATCAGGCCCAGCACTTTCAACATGATCGCTTGTTTCCATCTGATTCCATGGCGTAAAAATGTTCTCCAGTGTTCCATCAGGCCTGGATCTTTCAGCATGGACACCTGATTCCATCAGATTCCTTAGTGTAACAATGTTCTCAAGTGTTCCATCAGGCCCAGCTCTCTCACCATAAACACCTGGTTCCATGAGATTCCATGGGGTCACAACGTTCTCCAGTGTTCCATCAGTCCCAGATCTGTCACCAGGGATGCCTGGTTCCATGAGATTCCAGGCGGTAAGAGTTTTCTCCAGTGTTCCATCAGTCCCAGCTCTGTCACCATGGACACCCGGTTCCATGAGATTCCAGTGACTAACAATGTTCTCCAGTGTTCCATCAGGTCCAGCTCTGTCACCATGGACACCTGGTTCCATGAGATTCCATGGGGTAACAATGTTCTCCAGTGTTCCTTCAGGCCTGTCTCTGCAACAATGGACACCTGGTTGCTTGAGAGTCCCCTGGGAAACAATGTTCTCAAGTGTTCCATTAGCCCAGCTATTTCTCCATGGAGACCCGGTTCCAAGAGATTTCATGGGGTAACAATGTTCCCCAGTATTCCATCAGGCCCAGCTTTGTCACCATGGACATCTGGTTTCATCAGATTACATGGGGTAACAATATTCTCCAGTGTTCCATCTGGCCTGGCTCTGTTAAAATGGATACCTGGTTCCATGAGATTCCATGGGGTCACAATGTTCTCCAATGTTCCATCAGGCCCTGCTCTGTCACCATGGAAACATGGTTCTATGAGATTCCAAGGGGTAAAAATGTTCTCCAGTGTTCCATCAAGCCTGGATCTTTCTGCATGAACACCTGATTCCCTCAGATTCCATGGGGTAACAATTTTCTCTAGTGTTCCATCAGGCCCAGCACTTTCACCATGGTCGCCTCTTTCCATGAGATTCAATGGGGTAACAATGTTCTCCACTATTCCATTATCCGGGCTCTGTCATCATGGACACCTGGTTCCATGAGATTCCATGCGGTAAAAATGTTCTCCCGAATTCCATCAGGCCGAGATCTGTTACCATGGACACCTGGTTCCATGAGATTCCATGGGGTAACACTGTTCTCCACTGTTCCATCAGGCCCACATCTCTCACCATAGACACCTAGTTCCATGAGATTCCATTGTGTAACAATGTTATACAGTGTTCCATCAGGCCCTGCTCTGTCACCATGGATACCTGGTTCCATGAGATTCCAGTAGGTAACAATGTTCTGGAGTGTTATATCAGGCCTGCCTCTTTCACCAGGGACACCTAATTCTATGACATTCCACTGGGTAACAAGGTTCTCCAGTGTTTCATTAGCCTGGATCTGACAAAATGCAGACCTGGTTCCATGAGATTCCTTGGGGTAAAAAT
The DNA here is from genome assembly GCF_022539315.1 of Serinus canaria. Taxonomy (NCBI): domain Eukaryota; kingdom Metazoa; phylum Chordata; class Aves; order Passeriformes; family Fringillidae; genus Serinus; species Serinus canaria. The sequence goes on from NC_066338.1 coordinate 2,053,174, forward strand.
GTTCTCCAGTGTTCCATAAGGCCCTGCTCTGTCACCATGGACACCTGGTTCTATGAGATTCCATAGAGTAAAAGTGTTCTCCAGTGTTTCATCAGGCCTGGCTATTTCAGAATGGACACCTGATTCCATCAGATTCCATGAGGTAACAATGTTCTCCAGTGTTCCATCAGGCCCAGCCCTCTCACTATACACACCTGTTTCCATGAGATTCCATGGGGTAACAATGTTCTCCACTGTTCCATTAGCCGGGCTCTGTCACCATGGAGACCTGGTTCCATGAGATTCCTTGGGGTAACAATGTTCTCCAGTGTTCCATCAGGCCTGGATCTGTCACCATGGACACCTGGTTCTATGAGATTCCATGGGGTAACAATATTCTCCAGTGTTCCATCAGGCCGGCCTCTGTCATCATGGACAACTGGTTCTATGAGACTCCACTGGGGAACAATGTTCTCTAGTGTTCCATTTGCAAGAATCTTTCACCATGGACACCTTGTTCCATGAGATTTCTTTGGGTTATCAACGTTCCTCAATGTTCCATCAGGCGCAGATCTCTCACTATGAACACTGAGTTCCATGAGATTCCATGGGGTAACAATGTTCCCCAGTGTTCCATCAGGCCTTGCTCTGTCACTAGGGACACCTGGTTACATCAGATTCCATGGCGTAAAAATGTACTCCGGTGTTCCATCAAGTGCAAATCTGTCACCGTGGACCCCATGTTCCATGAGATTCCATGGGGTAACAATGTTCTCCAGTGTTACATTAGGACTTCCTCTGTCACCATGGACACCTGGTTCTATGACATTCCACTGGGGAACAATGTTGTCAAGTGTTCCATCATGCCCTGCTCTCTCAACATAGAAACCTGTTTCCATGAGATTCCATGGGGTAAAAATGTTCTCCAGTGTTGCATCCGGCCCAACTGTGTCACCATGGACACCTATTTCCATGAGATTCCATGTGGTAACAATGTTCTCCAGTGTACCATCAGGCCTGGCTCTGCAACGATGGACACCTGGTTGCATAGATTTTACTGGGGAACCATGTTCTCTGGTGTTCCATTACCCCAGCTCTCTCTCCATGGACACCTGGTTCCAAGAGATACCATGGGGTAACAATGTTCCCCAGTATTCCATCAGGCCCAGCTTTGTCACCATGGACATCTGGTTTCATCAGATTACATGGCGTAACAATATTCCCCAGTGTTCCATCTGGCCTGGCTCTGTCACCATGGATACCTCGTTCCATGAGATTCCTTGGGGTAGCAGTGTTCTCCAGTGTTCCATCAGGCCCAGCTCTGTCACCATGGAAACCTGGTTCTATGAGATTCCATGGGGTAAAAATGTTCTCCAGTGTTACATTAGGACTTCCTCTGTCACCATGGACACCTGGTTCTATGACATTCCACTGGGGAACAATGTTGTCAAGTGTTCCATCATGCCCTGCTCTCTCAACATAGAAACCTGTTTCCATGAGATTCCATGTGGTAACAATGTTCTCCAGTGTTGCTTCCGCCGCCCTCTGTCACCATGGACACCTTGTTTCATCTGATTCCATGGGGTAAAAATATTCTCCAGTGTTCCATCAGGCCTGGCTCTCTCACCATGGACACCTGGATCCTTGAGATTCCAGTGGGAAACAATATTAACCAGTGTTACATCAGTCCTGCCTCAGTCACCATGGACATGTGGTTCTATGGGATTTCACTGGGGAAAAATGTTCTCCATTGTTTCATCAGCCCTGTCTCTCTCTCCATGGACACCTGGTTCCATCAGATTCCATGGGGTAACAATATTCTACAGTGTTCCATCTGGCTCAGCTCTCTCACCATAGGGAGCTGGTTCCATCAGATTCCATGGGGTAACAATGCTCTCCAGTGTTCCATCAGACCCAGGTCTCTCACGAGAGACACCTGGTTCCATGAGATTCCATGGGGTAACAATGTTCTCCAGTGATCCCTCATGCCCAGCTCTGTCACCATGGACAGCTGGTTCCATGAGATTCCAGTGTGTAACAATGTTCTCCAGTATTCCATTTGCCCGTCTCTGTCAACATGGACAGCTGGTCCCATCAGATTCCATGGGGTAAAAATGTTCTCAAGTGTTCCATGAGGCCCGGCTCTGTCACCATGGACACCTGGTTACATGAGATTCCATGGGGTAACACTGTTCTCCAGTGTTCCTTTAGCCCGGCTCTGTCACCATGTCCAAATTTTTCAATGAGATTCCATGGGGTAACAATGTCCTCCAGTTTTCCATCAGGCCCAGCTCTGTCACCATAGTTACCTGGTTCCATGAGATTCCATGGGGCAACAATGTTCTCCAGTGTTCCATCAGGCCCCATTCTTTCACTATGTTCACCTGGTTCTATGAGATTCCACTGGATAACAATGTCCTCCAGCCTTACATTAGGCTTTCATGTGTCACCAGGGACAACTGGTACTATGAGGTTCCACTGGGGAACAATGTTCTTTAGTTTTCCATCAGGCCCTCATCTGTCACCACAGACGCCTGGTTCTATGAGATTCCGAGGGGTAACTATGTTCTACAGTGTTCCATCAGGCCCAGATCTGTCACCATGGACGCCTGGATCCATGAGATTAAATGGAGTAACAATGTTCTCCAGTGTTCCATCAGGCCCACCTCTGTCACCATGGTTACCTGGTTACATGAGATTCCGAGGGGTAACAATGGTATCCAGTGTTCCACCAGGCCCTGTTCTGTCACCATGGAAAGCTGGTTCCATGAGATTCCATGGGGTAACAATGTTTTCCAGTGTTCCCTCAGGCCCAGCTCAGTTACCTGGACACCTGGTTCCATTCGATTCCATGGGGTAACAATGTTCTCAGGAGTTCCATTATTCCCGGCAATGTCACCATGGACACCTGGTTCCATGAGATTCCATGATGTAACAGTGTTCTCCAGTTTTCCATCAGGCCCCATTCTGTCGCCATACTCACCCGTTTCCATGAGATTCCATGGGATAAAAATGTTCTCCAGTGTTCCATCAGGTCCGGCTCTGTCACCATGGACACCTGGTTCCATAATATTTCACTGTGCAATAATGTTCTCCTGTGTTCCATTAGCACGGCCCTGTCACCATGGAGACCTGGTTCCATGAGATTCCATGGGGCAACAATGTTCTCCAGTGTTCCATCAGGCCCAAATCTGTAACCATGGACACCTCGTTCCTTGAGATTCCTGTGGGTAACAATTTTCTGCAGTGTTCCATCAGGCCCGGCTCTTTCACCATGGACAACAGGTTCTATGAGATTCCATGGGATAACAATATTCTCCAGTGTTCCATGTCCACCGCTTTTTTGCAGCGGACCCCAGGTCTACCCCGGTTGCTGCCGTGGACACCAGGTCTTCCACATTATCCCTGTTTGTTCTGGGGACACCAGGTCTACCCCGTCACCCGTGGAGGACATGAGGTCTACCCGTCTATCGCGGCGGAGACCATGTCTACCTCGTCTTTCACAGCGGACACCATGTCTACCCCGGCCGCCACGGCAAACACCATGTCTACCCCGTTTGCTGCGACGGACACCAAGTCTACACTGCCTTCTGCTTCTGACACGAGGTCTTCCCCGTCTACGCCGGCGGTCACCAGGTCTACTCCTGCCTCCACGGCAGACACCGCCTCTTCTTTGTTTGCCGCGGAGGACACCACATCTTCCCCGTCTTTAGCGGCAGACACCAGGTGTAACCCGTCTTTCACGGCGAACACCATGTCTACCCCGGCCGTCGCCGCAAACACCATGTCTACCCCGTTTGCTGCGACAGACACCAAGTCTACACCGCCTTCTACTGCTGACACGAGGTCTTCCCTGTTCTTCGGCCGCAGTCACCAGGTCTAATCCTGCCGCCACGGCAGACACCGCCTCGACATTGTTTGCCGCTGAGGACACCAGGTCTTCCCCGTCTTGCGCGGCGGACACCAGGTGTAACCCGTCTTCCGCGGCGGACACCAGATGTGCCCCGGCCGCCGCGGTGGACACCAGGTCTACCCCATGTTCCGCGGCGGACACCAGGTCTAACCCGTCATCAGCGGCGAACACCAAGTCTACCCCGTTTGCGCGGCTGACACCAGGTCTACCGGTCTACCGCGGCCGAGACCAGGTCTACCCTGACTTCCGCGGCGGACACCATGTTCCCCGTTTGCCGCGACGCACAACAGATCTATCCTGTCATCCGCGATGGACACCATGTCTACCCCATCATCCACGTCGGACACCAGGTGTACCCGTCTTCCGCGGCGGACACCATGCCTACCCCGTCTTCCGCGGCGGTCACCAGGTCTACCCCGTCATCCGCGGGGGACACCAGGTGTACTCCGGCGGCCGCGGCGGACACCAGGTCAACCCTGTCTTCCGCGGCGGACAGCAGGCCTACCCGGTTTGCCGCGGGCACACCAGATCTACCCTGTTTGTTCTGGGGACACCAGGTCTACCCTGTCTTCCGCGCGGACACAAGGTCTACCCGTCTACTGCAGCGGATACCAGGTCTACGCCATCTTCCGCGACGGACACCATGTCTACCTTGTTTGCCACGCCACACAACAGACTTATCCCGTCTTCCGTGGTGGACACCAGGTCTACAGCGTTTGATGCATAGGACACCTGGTCTACCCCGTCGTCCGCGGCGGACACCAGGTCTACCCCGTCTTTTGCCGCGGACACCAGGTCTACTCTGCCTGCTCGGGCAAACACCAGGTCTACCCCGTTTGCTGCGTTGGACACCAAGTCTACACCGCCTTCTGCTGCTGACACGAGGTCTTCCCTGTCTACGCCGGTGGTCACCAGGTCTACTCCTGCCGCCACGGCAGACACTGCCTCTACATTGTTTGCCGCGGAGTATACCAGGTCTTCCCCGTCTTGCGCGGCGGACACCAGGTGTAACCCGTCTTCCGCGGTGAATACCAGGTGTGCCCCGGCCGCTGAGGCGGACACCATGTCTACCCCCTTTGCCACGCCGCACAACAGATCTACCACGTATTCCGCGGCGGACACCAAGTCAACCCTGTTAGCCGCGGCGGACACCAGGTCAAACCCGTTGTCGTGGGGTGACAGCCTTTATTCCAGTATCTTGTGTTGTGACTGGCATGTGCGCCTTTCTTCCCCCCCCCCCGCCCCCCCGGCCATCTTGCCGCGGCGGGGCGGGGGGGGGGGGGGTTGAGGGTGACCGGGCACCTTGGCTTTGGCTTAGCTTGCTGGCTGCTGCTGCTTTTGCTTGCTTGCTTTTTGCGCTCTTCTTTTTTTTCTTCCCACTTTCTTACCCTCCCCTGAAGATACGGTACTGGCTCCAGACCTGACCTGGGACGTCCAGGACCCCCAGGAGTCTGCAAGAGACGCTCAGCACCCTCCACAACACTGCCTGGTTTTTTTCTTTTCTTGTGTTGGGGAGTGTTCCTTTGTTACTTGTTATTAAATAGGTTTTATTCCACTTTGCTCCTCCGAGGAATTCCTTCCCGAACACGGTATTGGGGGAGGGGTGGTTGGAGGTTTGTTTTAGGGGACTCCCTTTCGGAGATTTCCCCTAATTTGTCCTAAACCAGGACAGTTAACTTCTTGGTGCGTTGGCTGGGAAACGGAGGCCAAAGACAGTGGAAAAAAACCTATAACAATAATATTTTTGGTTCTGGTTGTTTCGTGGGCATATTGGTAATTCATAATGTCATTTGGGGGGAAAGCCTGCCGGTATTTCTGATCCTTAGGGGTTTTTGAAGTTTTATTACCTTTGTGGTCCCTAGGGTTATTTCCTTACCCAAAAATAGCTCTGGTGTTATCCCTAATAAGTTATTTTTGTAGCTGGGGGGCATTAACCAGAATAGTCATTGGGCTGGCCTTATGTGTGATGATTTGTCGGGGGTTTAGAATGCTGGACTTTGTTCCAGGAATGTATAAATTGTTGTCCTGGTTGTGTGCTCAGTTTGTTTGGGGAGAAGAAGAAGAAGGGGCTTTTCAGCTTTCGTCTTCCTTCTTCTCCCCCGAATTGTTGACATCTCTATTAAAAAATATTGAATTTCCCCTGAGTTTAAAAGAAATCATCTTCTGGCATTTAATTTACTAAGCCTTTTCTATACTGTCTGGAGTGTATATAAAATGAAAGCTGAGATTTCTAGAGGGGTTAGAGAGACTCCTGATTTGGGAGTAAAACAAAGCAGGAAAAATCTTGACTGGAGTGGGAAATGGGAGGATATGGGCCAGGCTTTAAAGGAATTTTCTGATCCCATAGACTGGGACTTCCCATCTGATCAAATTCAGAACCCAGTCGAGGTGGCAAAGTATTTGAGGGAGAAGTGCCATGGTAATACTAAGGAGGAAAGGATCACTGCAGTGAGATGGGCCTTGGCGTTTGTTTACCGTACTCTGTTAGATACTGTGGAGCAGCAGATAGCAGAAAGGGAACAGGGAGATAAATTGGTTACTATCCCAGTGACCCAGGCTGCGGCTAACATCCCAGGCTCCAGGCTAGCAGCTGAATCAGACAATAGGCCTCAACCCATGGCTGTTGCAGCTAATACAAGAGGTGGGAAGTGCAAAAGCAAGACCGATCGAAAGGTGGAGTATGATGATGATGATGATGCCGGAGAAGGACCCTCACCAAAATCAGAGGCCACATCAAGGGGCACAGGTTCTGGAGCCAATACTGACTCCTTTTCTCTAAAGGACCTCAGAGGCTTAAGAAAGAATTACAGACGACAACCTGACGAATCTATAATTAGTTGGTTAGTCCACCTTTGGGATGCTGCAGGGGAGGTTACGATGTTGGATGGTACTGAAGCGAGACATTTGGGATCCCTGTCACATGATCCTGTCATCAATCAAGGTATGATGAGCAGGGCTAGCCCTCACAGCTTCTGGGAACGGGTCCTGGATAGTGTAGCACAAAGATACTTATGTGCAGATGATCTCTATATACAGCAGACACGTTGGAAGACCATAGAACAGGGAATCCAATGCCTGAGAGAGATGGCGGTGGCAGAGCTCATTTTCTCAGATGATATAACAACTAGGGATCCGGACCTGGTACCATGCACACCTGTAATGTGGAGGAAACTTGTGCGACTTGGGCCACCTGAATACGCTTCTGCCCTAGCAATAATGAAATGGGATGATACATATGAGACTGTGCTCGATATGTCAAAGAAGCTTCGAGCATATGCAGATTCTGTGCATGGCCCAACTCATGCCAGAATTGCAGCAGTGGAAACCCGACTGCAGAAACTAGAGGACAAAATAGAGGAGAATCATAAGAAATTCCGGGGAGAGATTAAGGAGGACCTTATTCAAATCTCGGCTGTACAAATTAGAAGCCCTGGTATCCAACGTTGGTGCTCTTTTGATGGGCAGAGAAGGTACACCCCACGGGCTGAGTTATGGGCCTTTCTGCGCGAGTCTGGAGAAGACATGAGGAGATGGAATAGAAAACCCACCGCTGCTTTGGCACAACGGGTGCGTGATTTGAAGGAAAGAGGAAGTATCACCAAAAAGAGAGCAGCTCCGGTTGCTCGTAGCAAGTATGATGATGACGATGACATGTCCGATCCCCTTGAAGGAACTTCTAAGGCACACGCCCAAGGAAAGAAGGACAATCTGGCTTAGAGGGGCCCTGCCTCTAGCCAGGAAGAGGCACGGGAAAACCAGGTCTTTTGGAAGGTGTGGATCAGATGGCCTGGCACATCAGAGCCACAAGACTATGAAGCGTTGGTTGACACTGGATCACAGTGTACCTTAATGCCATCGGAACACGTGGGGACAGAACCTGTTTCCATTGCTGGAGTGACGGGGGGATCACAACAGTTGACTTTGTTAAGAAGCTGAGGTGAGCTTGACTGGGAAGGAGTGGCAGGAACATCCGATTGTGACTGGTCCAGAGGTTCCATGCATTTTGGGCATAGACTTCCTCCGGAATGGCTATTACAAAGATCCTAAGGGATTCAGGTGGGCTTTTGGAATAGCTGCAGTGGAGATGGAGGGTATTAAACAATTGAATACCTTGTCTGGATTATCAGAGAACCCATCTGCAGTAGGACTCTTGAAGGTAGAGGAGCAACGAGTGCCAATTGCCACCTCAATAGTGTACCGCAGGCAGTATCGGACAAATCGAGATGCTGTGATCCCCATCCACAAAATGATCCGAGAGCTGGAGAGCCAAGGGGTGGTCAGTAAAACCCGCTCACCCTTTAACAGCCCTATCTGGCCTGTGCGAAAATCTGACGGAGAATGGAGATTGACTGTGGGCTATTGTGCCTTGAATGAAGTGACTCCGCCGCTGAGCGCTGCTGTGCCAGACATACTGGAACTGCAGTACGAGCTGGAGTCCAAGGCAGCAAAGTGTTACGCGACCATCGATATTGCTAACGCGTTTTTCTCCATTCCTCTGGCAGCAGAATGCAGGCCTCAGTTTGCTTTTACATGGAGGGGAGTGCAGTACACCTGGAACCGATTGCCCCAGGGGTGGAAACACAGTCCTACCATCTGTCATGGACTGATCCAGGCTGCACTAGAAGAGGGTGAGGCTCCAGAACATTTACAATATATTGATGATATCATTGTTTGGGGGAACACGGCAATAGAAGTGTTCAAGAAAGGAGAGAAGATCATTCACATTCTCCTGAAAGCCGGATTTGCCATTAAGAAGAGCAAAGTCAAGGGACCTGCCCGAGAAATCCAGTTCTTGGGGGTGAAGTGGCAAGACGGACGGCGTCAGATTCCTACGGATGTTATTAACAAAATCACTGCTATGTCCCCACCAACTGATAAGAAGGAAACACAAGCTTTCTTAGGTGCTATAGGTTTCTGGAGGATGCACATCCCTGAGTATAGTCAGATTGTGAGACCCCTTTATCTGGTTACCCGCAAGAAGAACGACTTCCATTGGGGCCCTGAGCAGCAGCAAGCTTTCGTCCAGATCAAGCAGGAGATCGCTCATGCTGTAGCCCTTGGCCCAGTCAGGACGGGACCAGATGTGAAGAACGTACTCTACTCTGCAGCCAGGAGCCATGGTCTGTCCTGGAGCCTTTGGCAACAGCTGCCTGGCGAGACCCAAGGCCGACCATTGGGATTTTGGAGTCAGAGCTACAGGGGGTCTGAAGATAACTATACTCCGACAGAAAAGGAAATCTTGGCTGCCTATGAAGGAGTCCAAGCCGCTTCGGAGGTGGTTGGTACAGAGGCACAACTCCTTCTGGCACCACGACTACCGGTGCTGGGATGGATGTTCAGAGGAAAGGTTCCCTCTACCCACCATGCCACCAATGCTACTTGGAGTAAGTGGATTGCCCTCACTACGCATCGCGCTCGAATTGGGAAGTTAATCGCCCTGGGATCCTGGAAATAATTACAAATTGGCCCGAAGGTGAAAGCTTTAGTGTCGCAGATGAGGAGCAAGAGCCAGTGACTCAGGTTGAGGAAACCCCGCCATACAATCACTTGCCAGCAGAAGAAACATGTTACGCTCTATTCACCGATGGTTCTTGTCGCATCATAGGGATGAAACGGAGGTGGAAGGCAGCTGTATGGAGTCCCACTCGACAGGTCGCAGAGGCTACTGAAGGAGAGGGTGAATATAGTCAATTCGCCGAAATCAAAGCTATTCAACTGGCCCTAGGTATTGCAGAGAGAGAGAGAGGTGGCCAAGGCTCTATTTGTATACTGATTCTTGGATGGTAGCCAACGCTTTATGGGGATGGCTGAAGAGATGGAAAGAGGCGAACTGGCAGCGCAGAGGAAAACCAATTTGGGCTGTGGAAGAGTGGAAAGATATCGCTACTCGGTTAGAGAAGTTACCTGTGAAGGTTCGCCATGTAGACGCCCATGTCCCCAGAAGTAGGGCTAATGAAGAGCAGCAAAACAACCAGCAAGTACATCAGGCTGCAAAGATAAGGGAGTTGAAGATAGACCTCCACTGGGAGCATAAGGGAGAGTTATTCTTAGCACGATGGGCCCATGATGCCTCAGGTCACCAGGGTAGAGATGCCACCTATAAGTGGGCACGAGACCGAGGGGTGTATCTAACCATGGACAGTATCTCTCAGGTTATTAGTGACTGTGAGACGTGTGCTGCCATTAAGCAGGCCAAGCGGGTGAAGCCCCTCTGGTATGGGGGGCGGTGGTCTAAGTACAAGTACGGGGAGGCCTGGCAGATTGATTACATCACACTGCCTCAAAACCACCAAGGCAAGCGCTATGTACTAACCATGGTAGAAGCCACCACGGGATGGTTGGAAACCTACCCTGTGTCTCACGCTACAGCCCGTAACACTATCTTGGGCCTTGAAAAGCAGGTCCTTTGGAGGCACGGTACTCCCGAGAGAATTGAGTCGGATAATGGAACTCATTTTAAAAACAATCTTAATACTTGGGCTAGGGAACATGGCATCGAGTGGGTGTACCATATCCCCTATCATGCACCAGCTGCAGGGAAAGTGGAAAGATACAATGGATTTTTAAAAACCACCTTAAAAGCATTGGGTGGGGGGTCTTTAAAAAACTGGGAGCAGCATTTGGCAAAGGCTACCTGGTTAGTTAACACTCGAGGTTCCACCAACCGAGCGGGTCCTGCTCAGTCTGAGCTCCTTAATATAGTAGATGGAGATAAAGCCCCAGTGGCCCATGTCAGAGGTTTGTTGGGAAAGACAGTATGGATCAACCCTGCCTCAAGTACAGACAAACCCATCCGTGGGATTGCCTTTGCTCAAGGACCAGGTTATACATGGTGGATAATGCAGAAAGATGGAACAACACGGTGTGTACCTCAGGGAGACCTGATTGTAGGATGAGACTTGTATATGAATGTCATTGTTTGTTGAATGTGAGACAGAAGGAAACTGTAAGTGTCAAAGGTGTGAGCAAGTAAGATGAGAGGAATGCGTAAGTGTTAAAGGTGTGAGTAAGTGAAATGAAAGTTTTATTGTATGTTCATGATATGGGATAAGGGGTGGAGTGTCGTGGGGTGACAGCCTTTATCCCAGTATTGTGTGTTGTGTCTGGCATGTGCTCCTTTCTTCCCCCCCCCACCCCGGCCGTCCTGCCAAGGCAGGGCGGGGGGGGGGGGGGGTGGTGAGGATGACCGAGCACCTTGGCTTTGGCTTAGCTTGCTGGCTGCTGCTGCTTAGCTTGCTGGCTGCTGCTGCTTTTGCTTGCTTGCTTTTTGCGCTCTTCTTTTTTTTCTTCCCACTTTCTTACCCTCCCCTGAAGATACCGTACCAGCTCCAGACCTGACCTGGGACGTCCAGGACCCCCCGGAGTCTGTGAGAGACGCTCAGCACCCTCCACAACACTGCCTGGTTTTTTTCTTTTCTTGTGTTGGGGAGTGTTCCTTTGTTACTTGTTATTAAATAGGTTTTATTTTCCACTTTGCTCCTCCGAAGAATTCCTTCCCGAACACGGTATCGGGGAGGGGCGGTTGGAGGTTTGTTTTAGGGGACTCCCTTTCGGAGATTTTCCCTAATTTGTCCTAAACCAGGACACCCGTCTTCCGCCGCAGACACCAGGTCTACCGGTCTACCGCAGCCGAGACCCCGTCTTCCGCGGTGGAAACCATGTTCCCCGTTTGCCGCGCCGCACAACAGATCTATACCGGCCGCCGCGGCAAACACCAGGTCTACCCCGTCTTCCATGTCGGACACCAGGTGTACCAGTCTTCTGCGGCGGAAACCATGCCTACCCCGTCTTCCGCGGCGAATACCAGGTCTAACCCGTGTTCCGAGGCGGACACCGGGTGTACCTGTCTTCCGCGGCGGACACCAGGTCTACCCCGTCTTCTGCGGCGGACACCATGTGTACCCGTCTTCCGCGGCAGACACCAGGTCTACCCCTTCCTCGGCGTCAGACAACAGGTCAACCGCTTTGTTGCGGCGGACACCAGGTCTACCCCGTCATCCGCCGGGGACACCAAGTCTACCCCGTGTTCCGCGGCGGACACAGGTCTACTGCTACTGCCGCGGTGGGCACCAGGTCTACCCCTTCTTCCGCGGCAGACACCAGGTCTAACCCGTCATCCGCGGCAAACACCAGGTCTACCCTGTGTTCCACGTCGGTCACAAGTCTACCCCTTCTTCCGCGGCGGACACCAGGTCTACCCCGTCTTCCGCGGTGGACACCAGTTCTACCCTTACATTCGTGGTGGACACCTAGTCTTCCCTGTCGTCCGCGGCAGACACCAGGTCTACCCCGTCTTCCGTGGCGGAGACAATGTCCAACCCTTCTTCCACGTCAGACACCGGGTCTACCCCTTCGTCCGCGTCAGACAACAGGTCAAACGCATTTGCTGCGGCGGACACCAGGTCTACCCCATCATCCGCGGGGGACACCAAGTCTACCCCGTTTGCGTGACGGACACCAGGTCTAACCGGTCTTTCGTGGCGCACACCAGATCTAACCTGTTTGTTCTGGGGACACCAGGTCTACCCCGTCTTCCGCGGCGGACATCAGGTTTACCCCGGCCACCGCGGCGGACGCCAGGTCTACCCCGTATTGTGCGGCGGACGTGAAGACCACCCCGTCGTCCGCGGCGGACAACAGATCTAACCCGCCTTCTGCGGCGGACACCAGGTCTACCCTGTCTTCTGTGAAGGACACCAAGTCTACCCCTTGTACCGCGATGAACACCAGGTCTACCCCGTTTGCCACGGCGGACACCTGGTCTACCCCGTCTTCCGCAGCGGACACCGGGTCTGCCCCGTCTTCCGTGGCATAAACAGGGTCTACCTCGTCTTCCGCGGCGTAAACCGTGTCTACCTCGTCTTCCGCGGCGTAAACCCGGTCTAACCCGACTTCCGCGGTGGACACCAGGTCTACCCCGCCTTCCACAGCGGATACCGGGTCTACCCCGTCTTCCACGGCAGACACCAGCCCTACCCCTTCTTCCGCGGCAGACACCGGGTCTACCTCGTCTTCAGAGGCGGACACCGGGTCTACCCACTCTTCCGTGGTGGACACTGGGTCTACGCCGTTTGCGGCGGCAGCCAACGGGTCCACCCCGTCTTCCGCGGCGGACACCGGGTCTACCCTTTCTTCTGTGATGGACACAGGGTCTAACCTGTCTTCTGCAGCGGAAAACTGGTCTACGCCGTTTGACACGGCAGACACCGGGTCTAACCCGTTTCCCGCGGAGGACACCGGGTCTACACCATTTGACCCAGGGGACACCGGGTCTACCCCGTCTTCCGCGGTGTAAACCGGGTCTACCCCGACTTCCACGGCAGACACCAGGTCTAACCCATCTTCCCTGGCTGACACCGGGTCTACCCCGTCTTCCGCGATGGACACCGGGTCTACCCCGACATCCGCGGTGGACACCGGTCTACACCATCTTCCGCGGCAGACACCGGGTCTACGCCATATGACGGGTCCGACAACGGGTCTACCCCGTATTCCGCGGCGGACACCGGGACTGCCCTGTCTTCCATGGCATAAACCGGGTCTATCACGTCTTCCGCGGCATAAACCGTGTCTACCCCATATTCCGTGGCATAAACCGGGTCTATCATGTCTTCTGCGGCATAAACCGTGTCTACCCCATATTCCGCAGCGTAAACCGGGTCTACCCCTTCTTCCGCGGCGGACACCGGGTCAACCTTGTCATCTGCGGCGGACACCACTGTCGGAACTCAGGACATCCCTCTGGGAGTCTGGAGTTTCCTGGGACCCTTGCCAGGGGGCTCAGAGACCCTGGCACACAGATTGTATAGGGATAAAGTATTCACAGAGTGTAAATGTAGGTTTTAGGATTTTTGGTATAGGGGTTTCTGGTGACAAGATGGAGGGATTTGGGCGTGTCTAGCCTTTCTTCTTCTTCTCTACCTCCATCTTGTCTGGTGATGTTGGCACTTTTAGATTGGTCTAGAGTAGAAACTCACTGTCTAGCGTAGATGATAGGTATTGGAAAATAACTGTAAATATTGTACACGTAGTTTGTAGTATATAAAGATAACACCGCCCTAGGGAAGGGGAAGTGCCTCTGACTGTCCTGCCGAACGGATCTTGGCTGGACAGGGAGAAAGAATTTTATAGATAAGATGTAATAAACAACCTTGAGACCAAAAAATGAAGAGCCCTGACTCCTTCTTCGAGCACCGGGCTGGGAAAAGAAACTTTTGAACTTTTTCGGGGTCAATCTGACCAGCTAGAGAGAGAGAGAGACCCCGACACACCACGTCTAACCCGTATTCAGCGGCGAACACCGGGTCTACACCGTCTTCCGCGGCGGACACGGGGTCTACGCCTTATGACACGTGCGGCAACGTGTCTACCCCGTCTTCTGTGGCAGACACCGGGTCTACCCCTGTTGCAGAAGTTCAAAAATTATTGAAAAATGTATTCTAGTTAATAGATAGATGCCTGGATTAGTGAAACAATATGATAGTTAGCATGAGTAGCAGTAGTTATGCTAAGGCCGCAGTAGGCCCGGTAAACTCTAAGTGAACTTTAGTGCATGGTAGATCGAGAGAAAATATTATCTAGGGAATGTACCTAACATTATCTATGGAATGTACCTTTTGGCTAAGTAACAAATGTCATGATGTACCTAATAAATCTCAGTATACCTCTAAAGATGCTTAGCGATGCACATAGATCAGATGAAGCAATCATGTTAAGAAAAGTATATAAACTCTGTAAATTTTGTCGCAAGATGGGGCTCTGACTTTGGACGAAAGTCCTCAGGCTCCCGGGCCCTAATAAAGCACCGCATAAAACAACTCCGGTTGTTTTGTGTTTTCTTCGGATCGGGCAACAGTTTTCTGGCGACCGCGGCAGGACTCCGAAGGTGGCTGGGGCGGTTCACGTCCCGATCCACTCCACGCCGGCACCGAGTGATTCTCGGGGAGTCATCGGCTCGTGCCCGACCCCTGCGCCTGTCGGACGACTGTGAGGAGGTAAGCCCGAAGGTGCTTTATTTCTGGTATTGGTATTGGGTGCCTGTCCATAAGACGAGGTGGCAATCCTCGCAGGATTGGGCTAAGACGTCTGGTTGGGAAGCCTAGGCGCCGGCCATCAGACGCGGCGAAAGCTGCGCAGGTCCGGCACTTGCCCCTCGCGGCGACGAGAAGCGGCAAGATTGGTTTTGGTTGGTTTGGTATCTAATAGTAATCACGTTGTTGTTTTTGCTGTTCGTGTTCGGAATAATTGAGCTATTGATATTTATAGTTTTGTTGGTTGTGCTTAGTGCTGGTGCGTCTTGGTAATTGCGACTGATTGTTGTGAGGTTATTGAAGTAAGATGCCATTTAAAGCGTTTAAAACTATGGTCGAGTCTAACAACAACATACCGGGAAATACTCCGTTAGGGTGCTTATTAAAGCGGTGGAGGAGTGAAGGATTTTATCAGGATTTGGAGAAGGAAAAGATGATTGATTATTGTAATCATTGGTGGCCAGAATATGAAAGGGTAGGGCCAGAGTGGCCGTTGAATGGGTCTGTGGATTATGAGGTAATTACTCCTTTAATGCAGTTTCTAAAACAAAATGAGAAATGGGATGAGGTGCCGTACTTGGACTTATTCTATCTCCTAAGGGAGAAAAAGGAGTGGCAGAAGGAATGTGGAATAATGGTTTTGGAGTTAAAGAGTTCGGAATGCGGAGGGTGTAAAGAAAAACTTAAATGTACTCAATGTTTGGCTCTAACCTCCCAACCAGAGGAGGATTTATCCCTGCTCGTGGCTCCAAATGTTCCCCCAGCTCCTGCTTCGGCTTCCCTTTCTTCGTACCCGCCGTTACCTAGAGATAGTAGTAGCGATGATAGTGAGGAAGAAAAACCGGGGGAGAGAAAGAGGGAACGCAAGATTCCTAACGCAACTATAAAATTACAGCCTCATACCCCCTCTCCCGGCCCTTCTGGAAATGTGCAAAGAACTCCTCTTGCGAACAGGACAAGGCAAGGGCGGAAAAATCTTGGGGAGCCCAAGCTAATAGCTCCCTTAAGGGAAGCAGTGGGACCCCAAGGAGATAGGGTACTGATAAAGGTGCCCTTTTCTCCCGGAGACCTGGTAATTTGGAAGCAGTCTGCGGGAAGCTATCGGGAGGATCCAGAAAGGGTGGCGCGGGTGGTAAAAATGATAATTAGAACACAAAACCCGGACTGGAATGATTTGCAGGTGTTGTTAGACACTTTAATGGACTCCACAGAAAAGGAGATGGTTTTAAAAGCAGCAAAGGAGAGAGCTAGAGAGGCTATAAGGTTGCAATTAGCAGAAGGAACCGTGAATGATTTAGTGCCGAGTGAAGATCCGGGATGGGATCCAAATACAAGCGGGGGTATGGGTGCAATTAAAGAATACCAAGAATTGTTGCTGGAAGGAATCAGAACCGGTATGCCTAAGACGTTGAACTGGTCTAAACTGTATTCGGTGAGACAGGATAAAAGCGAGTCCCCATCAGCATTCTTGGAAAGATTAAAGGAAACTGCCAGAAAATATACTAATTTAGAAGTGGAGGATGAGCCAGGGAAGCTACAGCTCGCATTAATATTTATGGGGCAATCTCAGGATGATATCCGAAAGAAATTACAGAAATTAGAGGGAGAGGATACCCGCAACTTGGATAAAATGCTGGAGGTAGCCTGGAAAGTATATAATAATAGGGAAAAAGAGACTGCCAAGAAGCAGCAGGCAGGGATTCTGGCGGTAATCCAGCAAGCTGGAAACAGAGGGAGAGGCAGAGGTGGATCTATGCGGGGCCGAGGAATGGGTCGCGGTAGGGGAGGATTTCAAAACACTGGGGGACGGGGACAAATTCTGGGACCTAACCAGTGTGCCTTTTGTCGTCAGATAGGCCATTGGAAGAACGAATGTCCAATGAGGAACGGGATGAACGGGGTGGGAGTGAACAGCAGTGTGGTAAATAATAATCCAGTGGGCTATCCGATGACTCCAAGAGAGGTCGCTCAAGCTATGGTCTTGGGAAATTATCAGAATCAGAGCTGACTAGAACAGGATTTGAAGGTTAGGTTAGAGATCGAAGGGAAAGAGCAGGAATTTACTGTAGATACTGGGGCTACTTATTCGGTTTTAAATAAACGATTGGGACCAATCAGTGACACTACAGTACAAGTAGTAGGAGCAATGGGCCAGTTGGAAGAAAGGCCGTTCCTACAGCCATTAAATTTGAGATTTGGGGGGAAGGAATTAGATCATCAATTTTTATATATGCCCAATTGCCCTAAGTCACTATTTGGGAGGGATTTGCTATCTCTTTTGAACATGAAAATTCTGTTTGAAGATGGAAGAGTTAAAGTAGAAGTTCCTGAAGAAGAAATAGCCAAATTATTCGTGATTAGAGAAGTTGAACCCACCCCTATCCCTGAGGAGGTAGAACAGGCTGTGGTACCATGGGTATGGGAAACGGGAGTCCCGGGGAAGTCTAAAGCTGCTCAACCAGTAATAGTAGAGTTAAAAGAAGGGGTACAACCTGTAAGGATAAAACAGTATCCTATTAAACTTGAAGCCAAAGAAGGGGTTGCTCCTCTCATAGCACAATTTCTAACACAAGGAATACTGGAAGAATGTGAATCAGAATACAACACCCCCATTTTTCCCGTAAAGAAACCTAATGGTAAGTATAGATTGGTACAGGATTTACGGGCAATTAATAACATTGTTAAGGATATTCACCCAGTGGTTGCAAATCCATATACTTTGTTAACATCTGTGTCTGAAAAGTTTAAATGGTTTACTGTAATTGATTTGAAGGATGCATTCTTCTGCATTCCCCTGGCATTGCAAAGTAGGAAATATTTCGCCTTCGAATGGGAAAGCCCAGACACCGGTCGCAAGAAGCAACTCACCTGGACGAGATTACCCCAAGGCTACAAGAACAGTCCGACGATATTTGGGAATCAGTTGGCAAAAGAATTGGAAGAATGGAAGATGACTGAGGTAAGAGACTCGCCGTTCTCATACGTGATTTTACAGTATGTCGATGATATCTTTCTAGCCACAGAAGAGAAAGAACTGTGTTTAAAACTCACCATAGCATTGCTGAATATGCTGGGCCAGGCTGGATATCGAGTATCAAAAGAAAAAGCACAGCTGATAAAGGAAAGTGTGATTTACCTGGGTTGTGAAATCATTCAGGGTCAGAGACGGTTGGGAATCAACCGAGTGGAGGCCATTTGTGCCATCCCGCTCCCGAGAAGTCACCAAGAATTAAGATCTTTCTTGGGGATGGTAGGATGGTGTCGATTGTGGATTCCAAATTTCGGGTTACTAGCGAAACCATTGTATGAGGCCCTGAAGGAACCACAGCTGAACTGGGACAGGTCAAGGAAGAATGCTTTCCAAAACTTAAAACAAGCCCTGAAGGAGGCCCCGGCTTTAGGGCTCCCGGATTTGAGCAAGGACTTTCAGTTGTATGTAAATGAAAGACAAAAGCTGGCTCTGGGAGTACTAACCCAACGGATTGGGTCATGGAAACGCCCGGTGGGATACTTCTCGAAGCAGCTGGACACTGTCAGTGCTGGTTGGCCGTCATGCTTGCGGGCAGTTACGGCCACGGTGATCCTCATTCAAGAAGCCAGAAAATTGACGATGGGCAAGAAAATGGAGGTATTTGTACCCCATATGGTACTGGCTGTTTTGGAACAAAAGGGGGGTCACTGGTTATCATCTAGCCGAATGCTGCAGTACCAAGCAATATTGAGAGAGCAGGATGATGTAGAATTGAAAATAACTAATCATATTAATCCAGCAGAATTTCTCCGCAGTGAACAGGAGGAGGGAGAATTGGCGCATGATTGTGTGGAGGTCATCGAGCAGGTATACGCTAGTCGGATAGATCTTAAAGACACACCGATGGAAGATCCAGACTGGGAACTGTTCACGGACGGATCAAGTTACGTGGAAAATGGTACCAGGTATGCAGGGTATGCCGTGGTAACTGTTCATACGATTGTAGAGGCAAAAGCTTTACCTCCTGGTACCTCAGCCCAGAGGGCAGAAATAATTGGGCTTACACGAGCCCTAGTCCTCAGTACTGGAACAAAAGTAAATATTTGGACTGACTCTAAATATGCCTTCGGGGTAATCCATGTACATGGGGCATTGTGGAAGGAGAGAGGACTACTCAGTTCACAGGGAACATCTATCAAGTACAAAGAAGAAATCTTAGCTTTGCTGGAAGCAGTACACAGACCGAAAAAGGTTGCGGTAATGCATGTGAGAGGACATCGAAAGGAGGAAGGAAAAATTTACCAAGGAAATGATTTGGCTGATGTGACAGCTCGAAAGGTGGCTCGAGAGGTATGGACTCAGATGGCATTGATACCAGTCAAGGTAAGCCCAGTAAATCCCTACCTAAACCAGGCACCTAAATATTCAATAGACGATGAGAAGTTGGCAATGTTATTGAATGCACAAAAGAACATGACTGGATGGTATGTAACAACAACGGGACAGGTCGTGGTACCAGCAAAAATAATGAAAGTCATCTTGGAAACAGAACATAACAAATGCCATTGGGGTGCAGAGATGCTCGTAAAATTCTTAAGGAGAGAAATAGTTTCAAACCAGATGTTAACACTTGCAAAACGGGTGAATGCAATGTGCCCAGTCTGTTTGAAAAATAACCCAGATTGTCAGGAAACAAATTCAACTAGGGAAACTGCAGGTAGGACCGGAACCGGGAGACTATTGGCAAGTAGATTTTTCTGAGTTACCAAAAGCACAAAATTTCAAGTACATGATAGTGTATGTCTGTACCTTTTCAGGATGGCCAGAAGCTTACCCCTGTAGGACAAATCAGGCTAAGGAAGTGGTTAGGACACTGCTTAAAGAAATCATTCCCAGGTTCGGGGTACCTCTAGGGTTGTCGTCGGATAGAGGTCCACATTTTATAGCTGGGATTGTGCAAACAGTAGCTAGGATGTTGGACATATCTTGGGACTTGCATACACCTTGGCGACCTCAATCAAGTGGTCAGGTTGAAAGAATGAATCAAACACTGAAAGGGCAAATCAAGAAAATTTGCCAGGAAGCTAAAATGCAATGGCCGCAAGCATTACCGTTAGCTTTGTTGCGAATCAGGATAAAGCCCAGGGAGAGGTTGGGGGTAAGTCCTTATGAGATTCTATATGGGAAACCTTATCATGCTACCGTACTAAAGGGAGATCTACATGTACAAGGGGACCAAGTGATATTTAATTATGTAATGTCACTAAACAGAACTCTCAACAGCCTACGGGGAGCCCTGCAGTGGAACCGACCCCTACCACTGGAGAATCCAGTCCATGACATCCAACCTGGTGACCGAGTGTATGTGAAAAATTGGTTCACGGATCCACTGAAGGAAACATGGGATGGCCCCTACCAAGTGATCCTGACGACCTACACAGCAATAAAGGTGGCGGGAATCGACACCTGGATCCACTACACTCGAGTCAAGAAAATTCCAACACAATGGGAGACTCAGATGGTCTCCCCGACGCGAATGATATTTCGCGCAAAGCCGCATTCTTAATCATTCTGTTACTGGTGATGATGAAATTGATACCTACTCAAGGTTTTGTGGTTGTCACTGTTTCAGAACCTGTTGTTGGAATCATGGAAGGGATGGATGTGAATTTGACCTGTGCTATTGCCAATGACCAGAAAGCTGAAGCCCGAGATTTACGAGTATTCTGGAAACAAGGAGCTGGGTACCCCAAGGCAAGTTTTACTACTATTTGGGATAGGGATGCACAAAAAGGGAATACCACACTACAATTGAAGCAAGTAACTGGAGAAGATATGGAGGTTTATATGTGTATAGTGCAAATTAGACGTAGTTTTGACTATAAGAAAATTAAATTGAGGGTGGTATCTTGGAGATTACGGGAAGGAACTATTTCTCAGGAATCAGTGTCAGTCAGGCCAACATCCGCTATTCAAGACATGTGGGACGGTCCCCCGTTAAAGCTTAATTGCCCATTCACTCTAACAGAGGCATGCAAACAAGAAGTGAAAGTTAAGTGGTGGAAAGAACAACAACAAATGTGGGAACGAATTGACCAGGGAGTGAGTTGGTGGAAATTATGGGACAAAGGAATTGGGTGGCTAAATATCTCAGATCCTAAACAAGGCATAGACGAAGGGCGGTATCTGTGTCTAGTTACATGTGGAATAGATGCAGACTATGGCATTCGATCATCAATAGCTAGGGCACATTTGGGGGAAAGGATCAAGGCAACACATGGAATTTTTCGAGCAGTGCAAGGCATGGCAGTTATCTTAGTCTGTAAGGTAGAGAAAGATGTACAGTTTATCGAATATGGATGGTGGTTTGGGGGAAACAATATTCGGGACAAAGAAGGAAAATATCGCAAGGAGAAACGATCAGATCAAACTATAGTCCTTATAATTAGGGACGTACAGCCGGAGGACGAGGGATATTATTGGTGCTGGATTAGCAAAGACTCCTGGTGGGGACATTCAAGAACGATAGTCTCACTAACTCGAGGGAAACCGAGAAGAGTAAGAGAAATTAATATTACCACTCAAAATGAGCAAAAACAAGAGAACCTGATAGTGGGACTGATCAGAGATTTTGGTACAGTACAAAATGTCTCACAAATTACGGCATGCCTGCCACTCCCCCAGGCCGCTGGAGAGCCTATCCAATGGGGAGTGGTTCCGGTCCCAATGCCCCCAACAATACAAGAAAACATTACGGTCATGTGTCAGGTAGAAAACGTAGAGAAGGAGGTAGTAGAAATTAAGGAAGGTTATTCCCCTTTGTGGAAATATTCGTCAATCTGGGATTGTCGGGAAAAAGGAGGCAGATACGAACCAAAACCTGGACTGTATGGAGGATTAGGAAATTATGGTTGGTGTTTTGAGAAACAAGAACAACAAATTAAGAAAAAACAATTATCTCGAGAAATACGGTGTCAAAATATGACACAAGAACAACCCTTATGGGACCACTGGGAAGCTATATGGGGTCCAAGTTTACTGGAACACTATAGTTATATCGGGCCTGTTGATTGGTGTGTACAGTGGACAGGAAGTAAAAACCAATCACATGCAGAAGTATCAGAGATAAATACCTCTACTAGGGAGAAGGTGATAGCGAAAGAAAACTGGAATTGTACAGAAGTTTATACATGCGATACTCCAGGGGACCAAATTAGCCTAGTGCCAGTAAGGGTCCTTTTGAAATGGGGATGTGAATGTAGGAAATACAATCACACAATACCCGGCAAACCCCTTATGAACGGATTTTATGGAAGGGTCTCCTGTAGGACGACTACACTCAGAAGTCCGGGAAATTTAGTATGGGTAATGGGACATGGACAATGGACTACTCATCTCCCTTTGGACGGACCAGTGACACAAGTAACTTTAGGGGTGCCAACGTTATGCCCTTTGTGGAAACAGTCTAAGTTAAAAGCATCAGGGACTAGGAAAAAGAGAGAAATTGATGATTTGAATTTGTTAGGAGATGAAGACCAATGGCATGAACCAGACAGCGGAGTGAAATTTGGATGGGCACTAGAATCATTATTTGCACCAGTAGCCACATATAGAAACAGAGAAATGTTGTTTAAGTTACTGGGACAAACAGAGAGATTGGCATTAGCAACTAGGAGAGGATTCAAAGATTTGAACCTACAATTGCAGGCTACTTCTCGTATGACACTCCAAAATAGAATGGCTCTAGACATGCTGCTATTGAAAGAACATGGAGTTTGTGGGTATTTAAATAAAAGAATTGATCACTGCTGCATCCATATCCCAAATGTAACGGTAGAAGTAGAAAAAGACATCTCTCAACTAGAAATAGTCGAATCTGGAACAAAAGAAATCGAAAAGGAGGCCCAGCACAATTGGATAGGAGCCTTGTTAGATTCAATGGGGCTTCAGGTTTCTGGTTGGGTATCGTCAATGTTGCAATATGTGTTGCTGTTTATAATTGTACTAATAGTTGCTTGGATAGCATATAGATGTGTTCTAGGAATAATAACCAAAGAAACAAGACGAACCCGAAGATTGGTGAAAGCAATAGGAAGAAACCACGGATTTGGAGTTCCCCCGCCCAAATACGAAGAGGTGGCCCTTCCTAGAAGAACTGAAGCTAGAAGAACTGAAGCTGAAGGTTGAGCATCCTTGCAGAAGATCTGAAGAATGCTCAAAAGGGGGGACTTGTTGCAGAAGTTCGAAAATTATTGAAAAATGTATTCTAGTTAATAGATAGATGTCTAGATTAGTGAAACAATATGATAGTTAGCATGAGTAGCAGTAGTTATGCTAAGGCCGCAGTAGGCCCGGTAAACTCTAAGTGAACTTTAGTGCATGGTAGATCGAGAGAAAATATTATCTAGGGAATGTACCTAACATTATCTATGGAATGTACCTTTTGGCTAAGTAACAAATGTCATGATGTACCTAATAAATCTCAGTATACCTCTAAAGATGCTTAGCGATGCACATAGATCAGACGAAGCAATCATGTTAAGAAAAGTATATAAACTCTGTAAATTTTGTCGCAAGATGGGGCTCTGACTTTGGACGAAAGTCCTCAGGCTTCCGGGCCCTAATAAAGCACCGCATAAAACAACTCCGGTTGTTTTGTGTTTTCTTCGGATCGGGCAACACCCCGTCTTCTGCGGCGGACACCGGGTCTGCCCCATCTTCCGCGACTTAAACTAGGTCTACCCCGACCTCCATGGCGTAAACCCGGTCTACCCCGTCTTCGGCAGCGGACAAAAGGTCTACACCGTCTTCCGCGGTGGACAACGCATCTATGCCGCATGATGCGGCAGACAACGGGTCTCAACCGTCTTCCGCGGCGGACACCGGGTCTACCTCCTCTTCAGCGGCGGACACCAAGCCTACCTCATCTTCTGCGGCGGACACTGGGTCTACGCCGTCTTCCGCAGCGGAAACAGGTCTGCCCTGACTTCCGCGGTGGACACCAGGTCTACACCATCTTCCGCGGTGGACACCAGGTCTACGCCGTCTTCCGCGGCGTACACCAGGCCTACCCTTTCCGCGGCGGACACCAGGTCTACCCTGTCTTACGTGGCGTAAACCAGGTCTACCCCGACTTCCGCGGCGGTCACCAGGTCTATGCCGTCTTCCGCGACGGACACAGGGTCTGCGCCGCATGATGCTACCGACAACGTGTCCACCCCGTCTTCTGCTGCGGACACCGGGTCTACCACATCTTAGGCGGTCGACAGCAGCCCTACCCCTTCTTCCATGGCGGACACCGGGTCTGCCCCGTCGTCCGTGGAGGGCAGCAGGTCTACCCCGTCTTCTGCGGCGGACACCAGGTTTACCCCGGCCACCGCGGCGGACACCAGGTCTACCCCGTCTTGTGCGGCAAACACCATGTCTACCCCGCAGTCCGCAGTGGACACCAGGTCTACCCAGTCGTCTGCGGCGGACACCAGGTCTTTCCCGGCCACCACGGCAGACAACAGGTCTACCCCGTCTTCTTCGTCAGACACCAGGTCTACCCCGTCTTCGGCGGCAGACACCAGGTCTATCTCGTCTTCCTCGGCGGACACCAGGTCTACCCCGTCGTCCACGGAGGACACCAGATTTACCCCGCCTTCTGGGGCGGACACCAGGTCTACCCCGTCATTCGCGGAGCACACCAGGTCGACCCCTGCCGCCGCGGTGGACACCAGTTCTACCCCTTGTCCTGCAACGGAAACCAGGTCTACCCCGTCTTCCGCCACAGACATCAGGTTTACCCCGGCCACCGCGGCGGACACCAGGTCTACCCCGTCTTGTGCGGCAGACACAATGTCTACCCCGTAGTCCACGGCGGACAACAGGTCTACCTCGTCTTCCGCAGTGGACACCGAGTCTACGCCGTCTTGTGCGGTGGACAACTGGTGTACGCTGTTTGCCGCGGTGGACATCGGGTCTACGCCGTCTTCTACGGCGGACACCGGATCTATGCGATTTGCGGCGGCGGACAACGGGTCTGCCCCGTCTTCCGTGGCGGACACCGGGTCTAAGGCATTTGCGGCGGCAGACACCGGGTCTACCCAGTCTTCCACGGCGGTCACCGGGTCTACCCCATCTTCCGCGGCAAACACTCTGTCTACCCCGCCTTCTGCGGTGGACAACTGATCTACGCCGTTTGCCGCGGCGGACACCAGGTCTACCCCGTTCTCCACGGAGGATACTGGGTCTACGCCGTTTGACCCGGCGGACACCGGGTCTACCCCATCTTCCGTGGCGTAAACCAGGTCGAACCTGACTTCTGCGGCAGACATCAGATCTGCCCCGTCTTCCGCGGCGGACACCAGGTCTACCCCGTCTTTCACAGAGGACACCAGGTCTACTCCAGCCGCCCGGCGGACACCAGGTCTACGCGATTTGCGGCGGCGGACAATGGGTCTGCCCTGTCTTCCATGGTGGAAACCGGGTCTAAGCCGTCTGCGGCGGTGGACATCGGGTCTACCCAGTCTTCCGCGGCAGTCACCAGGTCTACCTCGTCTTCTGCGGCAGACACAATGTCTACCCCGTAGTCCGTGGCGGACAACAGGTTTACCTCGTCTTCCACGGCAAACACCAGGTCTACGCCGTCTTCCGCGGCGTATACCGGGTCTACCCTGTCTTCCGCGGTGGACACCGGGTCTACACCATCTTCCGCGGCGCACACCGGGTCTACGCCGTATGACGCGTCCGACAACGGGTCTACCCTGTCTTCCGCAGCGGACACCGGGTCTGCCCCATCTTCCGTGGCATAAACAGGGTCTACCTCGTCTTCCGCGGCGTAAACCGTGTCTACCTCGTCTTCCGCAGCGTAAACCTGGTCTACCCCGTCTTCCACGGCGGACACCAGCCCTACCCCTTCTTCCACGGCGGACACCGGGTCTACCCCGTCTTACGCGGCGTAAACCGGGTCTACCCCGTATTCAAGGCGGACACGGGATCTACATCGTCTTCTGCAGCGGACACCAGGCCTACCCCTTCTTCTGCGGCGGACACCGGGTCTACCTCGTCTTCAGCGGTGGACGCCGGGTCTACCCCGTCTTCCGCGGCGGACATTGGGTCAACGCCGTTTGCAGCGGCAGACTACGGGTCCGCCCCGTCCTCCACGGCGGACAACGGGTCTACCTTGTCTTACGCGGCGCAAACCAGGTCTACCCCGACTTCTGCGGCGGACAACGTGTCTACACCGTTTTCCGCGGCGGACACCGTGTCTACGCCGTTTGACGCGTCCCACAACGTGTCTACCCCATCTTCTACGGCGGACACCGGGTCTACCCTGTCTTCTGCGACGGACACAGGGTCTAACTTGTCTTCTGCGGCGGAAAACTGGTCTACTCCATTTGCCACGGCGGATACCGGGTCTAACCCGTCTTGTGTGGCAGACACAATTTCTACCCCATAGTCCGCGGTGGACAACAGGTCTACCTCGTCTTCTGCAGTGGACATTGAGTCTACGCCGTCTTGGGCAGTGGACAACTGGTGTACGCTGTTTGCCGCGGTGGACATCGGGTCTACGCCGTCTTCTGCGGCGGAAACCGGGTCTAAGCCATTTGCGGCGACGGACACCGGGTCTACCCAGTCTTCCTCGGCGGTCACCGGGTCTACCCCGTTCAGCGGCATAGACCGGGTCTACCCTGTCTTCGGCAGCAGACACCAGGTCTACACCGTCTTCCGCGGCAGACACAGGGTTTACCACGTCTTCCGCGGCAGACACCGGTTCTACCCCGTCTTCCACGGCGGACACCAGCCCTACCCCTTCTTCCACGGCGGACACCGGGTCTATCCTGTCTTACGCGGCATAAACTGGGTCTACCCCGACTTCCGCGGCGGATACCGGGTCTACCCCATATTCCGCGGCAGACACGGGGTCTACCCCATCTTCTGTGGCGGAAAACGGGTCTATGCCCTTTGCCACGGCGGACACCGGGTCTTACCCGTTCTCCGCCGAGGACATCGGATCTACGCTGTTTGACCCAGGTGACACCGGGTCTACCCCGTCTTCCGCGGCATAAACAGGGTCTACCCCGACTTCTGCAGCAGACACAGGGTCTACCCAGTCTTCCGCGGTGTAAACCGGGTCTACCCCGTCTTCCGCAGCGGTCACCGGGTCTACCTTGTCATCCGCGGCGGACACCACGTCTACCCCGTATTCAGCGGTGAACACCGGGTCTACACCGTCTTCTGCGGCGGACACCGGGTCTGCCCCGTCTTCCGCGACTTAAACTAGGTCTACCCCGACCTCCATGGCGTAAACCCGGTCTACCCCGTCTTCGGCGGCGGACAAAAGGTCTACACTGTCTTCCGCAGCGGACAACGGATCTACGCCGCATGATGCGGCAGACAACGGGTCTCAACCGTCTTCCGCGGCGGACACCAGGTCTACCCCTTCTTCTGCGGCGGACACCAAGCCTACCTCATCTTCTGCGGCGGACACCGGGTCTACGCCTGCTTCCGCGGCAGGAACACCTGGTCTACCCCGTCTTCCGCGGCGTAAACTAGGTCTACACTGTCTTCTACGGCAGACATCAGGTCTACCCCATCTTCCGTAGCGGACACCGAATCTACCCCGTCTTCCTCGGCAGACACCAGGTCTTACCCCTCTTCTGCGGTGGACACCAGGTCTACGCCGTCTTCCGCGGCGTACACCAGGCCTACCCCTTCCGCGGCGGACACCAGGTCTACCCTGTCTTACGTGGCGTAAACCAGGTCTACCCCGACTTCCGCGGCGGTCGCCAGGTCTATCCCGTCTTCCGCGGTGGACACTGGGTCTGCGCCGCATGATGCTACCGACGTGTCCACCCCGTCTTCCGCTGCGGACACCGGGTCTACCACATCTTAGGCGGTGGACACCAGTTCTACCCCGTCTTCCACGGCAGACATCAGGTTTACTCCGGCCACCGCAGCGGAAAACAGGTCTACCCCGTCTTGTGCGGCAGACACCAGGTCTACACCGTCTTCCGCGGCGTAAACCGTGTCTACCCCGTCTTCTGCGGCGTAAACCGGGTCCAACCCGACTTCCGCGGCGGACACCAGGTCTACACCATCTTCTGCGGCGGACACCGGGTCGACCCCATCTTCCGCGGCGGACACCAGCCCTACCTCTTCTTCCACGGCGGACACCAGGTCTACCCCGTCTTCCGCGGCGGAAAGTGGGTCTACGCCTTTTGCGGCGGCGGACAAGGGTCTACCCCCTCCTCCACGGCGGACAACAGGTCTACACTCATCTTCCGCGGCGCAAACTAGGTCTATCCCGACTTCTACGGCGGACAACGGGTCTACCCGGTCTTCCGCGGCGGAAACCGTGTCTACACCGACTGCCGCGTGGCAAACAGGTCTACCCATCTTCCGCGGCGGACACCGGGTCTACCCCGTCTTCCGCGGCGTACACAGGTCTGCTTCGTCTTCCGTGGCGGACAACAGGCCTACCCATCTTGCCTCAGCGATACACTAGGTCTACCCTGTGGCGACAATTCTACCCGGCGGATGGACCAGGTCTACCTCGTCTTCTGCAGTGGACATCGAGTCTACGCCGTCTTGGGCAGTGGACAACTGGTGTACGCTGTTTGCCGCAGTGGACATCGGGTCTACGCCATCTTCTGCGGCGGAAACCGGGTCTAAGCCATTTGCAGCGGCAGACACCGGGTCTACCCAGTCTTCCTCGGCGGTCACCGGGTCTACTCCGTTCAGCGGCATAGACCGGGTCTACCCTGTCTTCGGCAGCAGACACCAGGTCTACACCGTCTTCCGCGGAGGACACTGGGTCTACACTGTATGACGCGTCCGACAGCGGGTCCAGCCCATCTTCCGCGGCAGACACAGCCACGCCGCGGACACCGCTACCCCTTCTTCCACGGCGGACACCGGGTCTATCCCGTCTTACGCGGCGTAAACGGGTCTACCCCGACTTCCGCGGCGGATACCGGGTCTACCCCATATTCCGTGGCGGACACGGGGTCTACCCCATCTTCTGTGGCGGAAAACGGGTCTATGCCCTTTGCCACGGCGGACACCGGGTCTTACCCATTCTCCGCCGAGGACATCGGATCTACGCTGTTTGACCCGGGTGACACCGGGTCTACCCCGTCTTCCGCGGCATAAACAGGGTCTACCCCGACTTCTGCAGCAGACACGGGGTCTACCCAGTCTTCCACGGCGTAAACCGGGTCTACCCCGTCTTCCGCGGCGCACACCGGGTCTACCCTGTCATCCGCGGCGGACACCACGTCTACCCCGTATTCAGCGGTGAACACCGGGTCTACACCGTCTTCTGCGGCGGACACGGGTCTACGCCTTATGATGCGTGCGACAACGGTCTACCCCGACCTTCTGCAGCGGACACCAGGCCTACCCCATCTTCCGCGGCGGACAAAAGGTCTGCACTGACTTCCGCGCGTGGACAACCAGGTCTACACCGTCCTCCGCGGTGGACACCAGGTCTACGCCGTCTTCCGCGGCGTACACCTGGCCTACCTCTTCCGCGGCAGACACCAGGTCTACCCTGTCTTACGTGGCGTAAACCAGGTCTACCCTGACTTCCGCAGCGGTCGCCAGGTCTATCCCGTCTTCAGCGGCAGGCACCGGGTCGTGCCGCATGATGCTACCGACAACGTGTCCACCCTGTCTTCCGCTGCGGACACCGGGTCTACCACATCTTAGGCGGTCGACACAGCCCTACGCCGTCTTCCGCGGCGTACACCAGGCTGCCCCTGTCCGCGGAGGCAGCAGGTCTACCCCGTCTTCGTGGCGGACACCAGGTTTACCCCGGCCACCGCGGCGGACACCAGGTCTACCCCGTCTTCAGCGGCAGGCACCGGGTCTGCGCCGCATGATGCTACCGACGTGTCCACCCCGTCTTCCGCTGCGGACACCGGGTCTACCACATCTTAGGCGGTGGACACCAGTTCTACCCCGTCTTCCACGGCAGACATCAGGTTTACTCCGGCCACCGCAGCGGAAAACAGGTCTACCCCGTCTTGTGCGGCAGACAAAAGGTCTACCCTGTAGTCCGCGGCGGACAACAGGTCTACCCCGTTTTTTGCGGCGGACACCAGGTCTACGCCGTCTTCCGCGGCGTAGTCCGGGTCTACCCTGTCTTCCGCGGTGGACATCAGGTCTACACAGTCTTCCGCGGCAGACACCGGGTCTGCCCCGTCTTCCGTGCCATAAACAGGGCCTACCAGGTCTTCCGCGGCGTAAACCGTGTCTACCCCGTCTTCTGCGGCGTAAACCGGGTCCAACCCGACTTCCGCGGCGGACACCAGGTCTACACCATCTTCTGCGGCGGACACCGGGTCGACCCCATCTTCCGCGGCGGACACCAGCCCTACCTCTTCTTCCACGGCGGACACCAGGTCTACCCCGTCTTCTGCGGCGAAAAGTGGGTCTACGCCTTTTGCGGCGCCGGACAATGGGTCTACCCCCTCTTCCACGGCGGACAACAGGTCTACACCATCTTCCGCGGCGAAAACTAGTCTATCCCGACTTCCACGGCGTAAACCGGGTCTACCCGGTCTTCCGCGGCGTAAACCGGGTCTACACCGACATCCGCGGTGGAAACCAGGTCTAATCCGTATTCCGCGGCGGACACCGGGTCTACCCCGTCTTCCGCGGCGTACATCAGGTCTGCTCCGTTTTCCGTGGCGGACAACAGGCCTACCCCATCTTCCTCAGCATAAACTAGGTCTACCCTGTCTTCTACGGCGGATACCAGGTCTACCCCATCTTCTGCAGCGGACACCGAGTCTACGCCGTCTTGGGCAGTGGACAACTGGTGTACGCTGTTTGCCGCAGCGGACATCGGGTCTACGCCATCTTCTGCAGCGGAAACCGGGTCTGAGCCATTTGCAGCGGCAGACACCGGGTCTACCCAGTCTTCCTCGGCGGTCACCGGGTCTACTCCGTTCCGTGGCGTAGACCGGGTCTACCCTGTCTTCGGCGGCGGACACCAGGTCTACACCGTCTTCCGCGGAGGACACTGGGTCTACACTGTATGACGCGTCCGACAGCGGGTCCAGCCCATCTTCCGCGGCAGACACCAGCCCTACCCCTTCTTCCACGGCGGACACCGGGTCTATCCCGTCTTACGCGGCGTAAACCGGGTCTACCCCGACTTCCGCGGCGGATACCGGGTCTACCCAATATTCCGTGGCGGACACGGGGTCTACCCTGTCTTCTGTGGCGGAAAACTGGTCTATGCCCTTTGCCACGGCGGACACCGGGTCTTACCCATTCTCCGCCGAGGACATCGGATCTACGCCGTTTGACCCGGGTGACACCGGGTCTACCCCGTCTTCCGCGGCATAAACAGGGTCTACCCTGACTTCTGCAGCAGACACGGGGTCTACCCAGTCTTCCACGGCGTAAACCGGGTCTATCCCGTCTTCCGTGGCGCACACCGGGTCTACCCCGTCATCCGCGGCGGACACCACGTCTAACCCGTATTCAGCGGTGAACACCGGGTCTACACCGTCTTCCGCGGCGGACACGGGGTCTACGCCTTATGATGCGTGCGACAACGTGTCTACCCCGTCTTCTGCAGCGGACACCAGGCCTACCCCATCTTCCGCGGCGGACAAAAGGTCTGCCCTGACTTCCGCGGTGGACACCAGGTCTACGCCGTCTTCCGCGGCGTACACCTGGCCTACCCCTTCCGCGGCAGACACCAGGTCTACCCTGTCTTACGTGGCGTAAACCAGGTCTACCCTGACTTCCGCAGCGGTCGCCAGGTCTATCCCGTCTTCAGCGGCAGGCACCGGGTCTGTGCCGCATGATGCTACCGACAACGTGTCCACCCTGTCTTCCGCTGCGGACACCGGGTCTACCACATCTTAGGCGGTCGACAGCAGCCCTACCCCTTCTTCCATGGCGGACACCGGGTCTGCCCCGTCGTCCGTGGAGGGCAGCAGGTCTACCCCGTCTTCTGCGGCGGACACCAGGTTTACCCCGGCCACCGCGGCGGACACCAGGTCTACCCCGTCTTCAGCGGCAGGCACCGGGTCTGCGCCGCATGATGCTACCGACAACGTGTCCACCCCGTCTTCCGCTGCGGACACCGGGTCTACCACATCTTAGGCGGTGGACACCAGTTCTACCCCGTCTTCCACGGCAGACATCAGGGTTACCCCGGCCACCACAGCAGACACCAGGTCTACCCCGTCTTGTGCGGCAGACAAAAGGTCTACCCTGTAGTCCGCGGCGGACAACAGGTCTACCCCGTTTTTTGCGGCGGACACCAGGTCTACGCCGTCTTCCGCGGCGTAGTCCGGGTCTACCCTGTCTTCCGCGGTGGACATCAGGTCTACACAGTCTTCCGCGGCAGACACCGGGTCTGCCCCGTCTTCCGTGCCATAAACAGGGCCTACCAGGTCTTCCGCGGCGTAAACCGTGTCTACCCCGTCTTCCGCGGTGTAAACCGGGTCCAACCCAACTTCCGCGGCGGACACCAGGTCTACACAATCTTCTGCGGCGGACACCAGGTCGACCCCATCTTCTGCGGTGGACACCAGCCCTACCTCTTCTTCTGCGGCGGACACCGGGTCTACCCCGTCTTCTGCGGCGGACAGTGGGTCTACGCTGTTTGCGGCGCCAGACAATGGGTCTACCCCCTCTTCCGCAGCAGTCACCGGGTCTACGTCGTCTTACGCGGCGTAAACTGGGTGTACCCTGACTTCCGCGGCGGACAACAGGTCTACACTGTCTTCCGCGGCAAAAACTAGTCTATCCCGATTTCCACGGCATAAACCGGGTCTACCCAGTCTTCTGCGGCGGACACCAGGTCTACACCATCTTCTGCGGCAGACACCAGGTCTATCCCATCTTCCGCGGCGTACATCAGGTCTACTCCGTTTTCCGCGGCAGACAACAGGCCTACCCCGTCTTCCTCAGCATAAACTAGGTCTACCCTGTCTTCTACGGCGGATACCAGGTCTACCCCATCTTCTGCAGCGGACACCGAGTCTACCCCGTCTTCCTCGACATACACCAGGTATTACCCCTCTTCCACAGCCGACACCGGGTCTACCCCGTCTTCCGCGGCGCACAACAGGTCTGCCCCGTCTTCTGCGGCGGACACTGGGTCTATGCCATTTGCGGCGGCAGACGACAGGTCTCCCCTGTCTTCTGTGGTGGGCACCGGGTCTACCCCACCTTACGCGGCGTAAACTGGGTCTACTCCGACTTCTGCGGCGGACACCAGGTCTACACCATCTTCTGCGGCGGACACCAGGTCTACGCCGTCTTCCGCCGAACACCAGGCCTACCCCTTCTGCGGCGGACACCAAGTCTACCCTGTCTTCCGCGGCGGACACGGGGTCTCCCTCGTCTTCCGCGGTGGACACCGTGTCTACCCCATCTTGCATGGCATAAATCAGGTCTACCCCGACTTCCGCTGCAGACACCAGGTCTATCCCATCTTCCGTGGCGGACACCGGGTCTACTATGTCTTCCCCGGCGGACACCAGGCAAACCCCGTCTTCTGCGGCGGACACCGGGTCTATGCCGTCTACCGCGGCATAAACCGGGTCTACCACATCTTCCGCGGCATAACCCAGGTCTACCCCGTCTTCCGCGGCAGACACCAGGCGGACCCCTTCTTCCGCAGCGGACATCGCGTCTACTCCAGTTTCTGCGGCGTAAACTACATCCACCTCGACTTCCACAATGAACACCCGGTCTCCCCTGTCTTCTGCGACAGACACAGGGTCTACCCTGTCTTCTGCGGCGGACACCGGGTCTACGCCGTTTCCACGGCAAACACAGGGTCTACCCCGTTCTCCACGGAGGACACCGCGTTTATGCCGTTTAACCCGGGGGACACCGGGTCTACCCCGTCTTCCGCAGCGTAAACCGGGTCTACACCGACTTCCGCGGCAGACACCAGGTCTACCCCGTCTTCCACGGCATAAACTGGGTCTACCCCGTCTTCTGCGGCGGACAACTGGTCTACCCCGTTTGCCACGGCGGACACAGGGTCTACCCCGTCTTCCGTGGAGGACACCGGGTCTACGCCATTTGACACGAGGGACACCGGGTCTACCCCGTCTTCCACAGCGTAAACCGGGTCTATACCGACTTCCGCGGTG
This sequence comes from Serinus canaria, assembly GCF_022539315.1. Lineage (NCBI taxonomy): Eukaryota > Metazoa > Chordata > Aves > Passeriformes > Fringillidae > Serinus > Serinus canaria. Next base: position 2,087,188 of record NC_066338.1, read on the forward strand.
AACACCCGGTCTACCCCATCTTCTGCGATGGACACAGGGTCTACCCTGTCTTCCGCGGCGGACACAGGGTCTACCCCGTCTTCTGTGGCGGACAACTGGTCTACGCCGTTTGCCACGGCAGACATCGGGTCGAACCCGTTCTCCACGGAGGACACCAGGTCTACGACGTTTGACCCAGGGGACACCAGGTCTACCCCGTCTTTCGCAGCGTACACCGGGTCTACCCCGAATTTCGCGGCAGACACCAGGTCTAACCCGTCTTCCACGGGGGACACCGGGTCTACCTCGTCTTCCACGGCCGACACTGGGTCTGCCCCGACATCTGCGGCAGACAACAGGTCTAACACATATTCCGCGGCCAACACCAGGTCTACCCCGTCTTCCGCGGCGGACATCGGGTCTACCCTGTCTTCCGCGGCAGACACCGGGTCTATACCGTACTCCGCGGAGGATACCGGATCTAGGCCGTTTGGCCCGGCGGACACTGGTCTCCCCCGTCTTCCGCGGGGGACACCGGGTCTACCCCGTCTTCCGTGGGGGACAACGGGTCTACACCATCTTCCGAGTGGTAAACCGGGTATACCCTGTCTTCCGCGGCAGACACTGGGTCTACCCCGTCTTCCGCGGTGGACACGGAGTCTACGCCGTCTACCACGGCGTAAACCGGGTCTACCACATCTTCCGCAACATAAACCGGGTCTACCCCGTCTTCCGCGGCGGACACCGGGTCTACCCCGTCTTCCGCGGCGTAAAATACGTCAACCCCGTTTTCCGCGGTGAACATCCGGTCTACCCCATCTTCTTCGATGGACACAGGGTCTACCCCATTTTCTGTGGCGGACACAGGGTCTACCCCGTCTTCTGTGGCGGACAACTGGTCTACGCCGTTTGCCACGGCGGACACCGGGTCTACCCCGTCTTCTGCTGTGGATACTGGGTCTATGCCATTTGCGGTGGTGGACACCGGGTCTACCCCGTCTTCTGCGGCGTAAACCGGGTCTTCCCTGACTTCGGCGGCAGACACCGGGTCTACCCCATCTTTCCGGGCGGAAAATGGATCTACCCCGTCTTTCACGGCAGACAACTGGTCTACCCCATCTTTCGAGGCGGAAAACGGGTCTACCCCGTCTTCCGCGGCTGACAACAGGTCTACCCCGTCTTCCACGGCGGATACCAGGCATACACCGTCTTCCGCAGCGGACACCGGGTATACGCCGTCTTCCGCGGCATAAACCGGATCTACCCCGTCTTCCATGGCGGACACCGGGTCAACCCCATCATCCGCGGCGGACACCAGGCCTACCCTTTCTTCTGCGGCGGACACCGGGACTACCCCGTTTTCCATGGCGTAAACTACATCCACCTCGACTTCCACAATGAACACCCGGTCTCCCCCATCTTCTGTGACGGACACAGGGTCTACCCCGTCTTCTGTGGCGGACAACTGGTCTATGCCGTTTGCCACGGCAGACACAGGGTCTACCCCATTCTCCGCGAAGGACACCGGGTCTATGCCGTTTGACCCGGGGACACCAGGTCTACCCCGTCTTCCGCAGCGTAAACCGGGTCTACATTGACTTCCACTGCAGACACCGGGTCTAACCCGTCTTCCGCGGCATAAACTGGGTCTACCACGTCTTCCAAGGCAGACACCATGCCTACCCCTTCTTCCGCTGCGGACACCGGGTCTACCCCGTTTTCCGCGGCATAAACTACATCCACCTCGACTTCCACAATGAACACCCGGTCTCCCCCGTCTTCTGTGACGGACACAGGGTCTACCCCGTCTTCTGTGGCGGACAACTGGTCTATGCCATTTGCCACGGCGGACACAGGGTCTACCCCGTTCTCCACGGAGGACACTGGGTCTACGCCGTTTGACCCGAGGGACACCGGGTCTACCCCGTTTTCCGCAGCGTAAACCGGGTCTACACCGACTTCCGCGGCAGACACCAGGTCTAACCCGTCTTCCGCGGCAGGCAAAGGGTCTACCCAGTCTTCTGGGGCGGACACCGGGTCTACCCCGTCTTCCGCGGCGTAAACTAGGTCAACCCCGACTTCTGTGGTGGACGCCTGGTCTACAACGTCTTCCGCGGTGGACACCGGGTCTACATAGTCTTCTGAGGGGTAAACCGGGTCTACCCCGACATCGGCGGCAGACACCGGGTCTACCCCATCTTTCAAGGCGAACACCGGGTCTACCCCGTCTTCCACAGCGTAAACTACGTCTACCCCGACTTCCGCGTTCAACACCAGGTCTACACCGTCTTCTGTGACGGACAGAGGGTCTACCCTGTCTTCTGCGGCGGACAACTGGTCTACGCCGTTTGCCACGGCTGACACCGGGTCTACCTCGTCTTCCACAGCGTAAACCGGGTCTACACCGACTTCCGCGGCAGACACAAGGTCTAACCCGTCTTGCGCGGCAGACACCAGGTCTACCCCATCTTCCGCAGCCGACAACAGGTCTACCCCTTTTTCCGCGGTGGACACCGGGTCTACCCCGTCTTCCACGGCGTAAACTAGGTCTACCCCGACTTCTGCGGTGGTCACCTGGTCTACCCCGTCTGCCGCGGGGGACACCGGGTCTACCCCGTCTTCTGCGGGGGACACCGGGTCTACACCGTCTTCCGAGTCGTAAACCGGGGCTACCCTGTCTTCCGCGGCGGACACCGGGTCTACCCCGACTTCCGCGGTGAACACCCGGTCTACCCAGTATTCTGCGAAGGACACCAGGTCTATCCTGTCTTCCGCGGCCGACAACAGGTCTACCCTTTTTTCTGCGGTGGACACCGGGTCTGCACCGTCTTCCGTGGCGTAAACTAGATCTACCTCGTCTTCCGCGGCAGACACCTGGTCTACCTCGTCTTCCGCGGCAGACACCTGGTCTACACCGTCTTCCGAGGGGTAAACTGGGTCTACCATGTCTTCCGCAGTGGACACGGGGACCACCTCGACTTCCACGGTGGACACCGGGTCTACCCCAACTTCCGCGGCGGACACTGGGTGTACACCATTTGCGGTGGCGGACAGCGGGTCTACCCCGTTCTCTGCGGGGGATACCGGGTCTACGCCGTTTGACCCGGCGGACACAGGGTCTACCCCATCTTCCGCGGCGTAAACCGGGTCTACCCCGACTTCAGCGGCAGACACCGGGTCTACCCCGTCTTTCGAGGCGGAAAACGGGTCTACCCCGTCTTCCGCAGCAGACAACTAATCTAACCTGTCTTCCAAGGCAGAAACCGGGTCTACCACGTCTTCCGCGGCGGACACCAGGCCTACCCCTTCTTCCGTGGCGGACATCGCATCTACCCTTTCTTCCGCGGTGTAAACTACGTCTACCTCGACTTCCGCGGTGAACACCCGGTCTACCCCGTCTTCTGCGACGGACACAGGGTCTACCCCGTCTTCTGCGGCGGACAACTGGTCTACGCCATTTGCCACGGCGGAAACAGGGTCTATCCTGTTCTCCTCAGAGGACACCGGGTCTACGCCATTTGTCACGGGGGACACCGGGTCTTCCCCATCTTCCGCAGCATAAACCGGGTCTACACCGACTTCTGCGGCAGACACCAGGTCTAACTCGTCTTCCGCGGCGGACACAGGGTCTGACCCGTCTTCCGCGGCGGACACCATGTCTACCCCGTCTTCTGCGTCCGACACCTGGTCTACCCCGTCTTCCGCAAGGGACACCGGGTCTACACCGCCTTCCGAGGGGCAAACCAGGTCTTCCCTGACTTCGGCGGCAGACACCGGGTCTACCCCATCTTTCTGGGTGGAAAACGGGTCTACCCCGTCTTCCGCGGCGGACAACAGGACTACCTTGTGTTCCCCGGTAGACACCAGGCCTACCGCGTCTTCCACGGCGGACACCGGGTCTACGCCGTCTACCATGGCATAAACCGGGTCTACAACGTCTTCCGCGGCATAAAGCAGATCTACCCTGTCTTCCGCGGCGGACACTGGGTCTACCCCGTCTTCCGCAGCGGGCACGGGGTCTACGCCGTCTTCCACGGCGTAAACCGGTTTTACCACGTCTTCCGCGACATAAACTGGGTCTACCCCGTCTTCCGCGGCGGACACCGGGTCTACACCGTCTACCGCGGCATAAACCGGGTCTACCACGTCTTCCGACGCATAAGCCATGTCTACCCCGTCTTAAAGGCGGACACCGGGTCTACCCCGTCTTCCGCGGCAGACACCAGGCGGACCCCTTCTTCCGCGGCGGACACCGGGTCTACTCCAGTTTCTGCGGCGTAAACTACATCCACCTCGACTTCCACAATGAACACCCGGTCTCCCCCGTCTTCTGCGACAGACACAGGGTCTACCCTGTCTTCTGCGGCGGACACCGGGTCTACGCCGTTTCCACAGCAAACACAGGGTCTACCCCGTTCTCCGCGGAGGACACCGGGTGTATGCCCTTTAACCCGGGGGACACCGGGTCCACCCCGTCTTCCTCAGCGGAAACCGGGTCTACACCGACTTCCGCGGCAGACACCAGGTCTAACCCGTCTTCCGCGGCATAAACTGGGTCTACCCCGTCTTCCAAGGTGGACACCGGGTCTGCCCCGTCTTCTGCGACGGACACCGGGTCTACCCCGTCTTCCGCGGGGGACACCGTGTCTACCCCATCTTCCGCGGGGGACAACGGGTCTACACCGTCTTCCGAGTGGTAAACCAGGTATACCCTGTATTCCGCGGCAGACACTGGGTCTACCCCGTCTTCCGCGGCGGACACGGAGTCTAGGCCGTCTTCCACAGCGTAAACCAGGTCTACCATGTCTTCCGCGACATAAACCGGGTCTACCCTGTCTTCCGCGGCGGACACCAGGTCTACCCCGTCTTGTGCGGCGTAAACTACGTCTACCCCGACTTCCGCGGTGAACACCCCGTCTACCCCATCTTCTTCAACGGACACAGGGTCTACCCCATATTCTGCGGCGAACACGGGGTATACCCCATCTTCTGTGGCGGACACTGGGTCTACGCCGTTTGCCACGGCGGACACCGGTTCGAACCCGTTCTCTACGGAGGACACCAGGTCTACGACGTTTGACCCCAGGGACACAGGGTCTACCCCGTCTTCCACAGCGTAAACCGGGTCTACCCCAAATTTCGTGGCAGACACCAGGTCTAACCCGTCTTCCGCGGTGGACACCGGGTCTAAGTCGTCTTCCACGGCCGACACTGGGTCTGCCCCGACCCAGTGGCAGACAACAGGTCTAACACATATTCCACAGCGACACCAGGTCTACCCCATCTTCCGCGGCGGACATCGGGTCTCCCCCATCTTCCGTGGCGGACACCGGGTCTACCCCGTCTTCCGAGGCGGATACTGGGTCTATGCCATTTGGGGTGGCGGACACCGGGTCTACCCCGTTCTCCGCGGGGGATGCCAGGTCTATGCCATTTGACCCAGCGGAATCCGGGTCTACCCCGTCTTCCGCGGCGTAAACCAAGTCTTCCCTGACTTCGGCGGCAGACACCGGGTCTACCCCATCTTTCCGGGCGGAAAACGGGTCTACCCCGTCTTTCGCGGCGGACAACAGGTCTACCCCGTCTTCCCCGGCGGACACCAGGCCTACCGCGTCTTCCGCGGCGGACACCGGGTCTACGCCGTTTGACCCGGCGGACACCGGGTCTAACCCGTCTTCCGCGGCATAAATTGGGTCTCCCCCGACTTCTGTGGTGGACGCCTGGTCTACCCCGTCTTCCGCGGCGGACACCGGGTCTACCCCGTCTTCCGCGGCGTAAATTGGGTCTCCCCCGACTTCTGTGGTGGACGCCTGGTCTACCCCGTCTTCCGCGGCGGACACCGGGTCTACCCCATTTTCCGCGGCGTAAACTACATCCACCTCGAATTCCACAATGAACACCCGGTCTCCCCCGTCTTCTGTGACGGACACAGGGTCTACCCCGTCTTCTGTGGCGGACAACTGGTCTACGCCGTTTGCCACGGCAGACACCGGGTCGAACCCGTTCTCCACGGAGGACACCAGGTCTACGATGTTTGACCCGGGGGACACCGGGTCTACGCCGTCTTCCGTAGCGTAAACCGGGTCTACCCCGAATTCCGCGGCAGACACCAGCTGTAACCCATCTTCCGCGGCGGACACCGGGTCTACCCCATCTTCCGCGGCGGACACAGGGTCTACCCCATCGTACGCGGCGTAAACCAGGTCTACCCCAACTTCCGCAGCGTAAACCGGGCCTACCCCATCTTCCGCGGCGTAAACCGGGTCTAACCCTCCTTCCACAGTGGACCCCAGGTCTACCTCATCTTCCTCGGCAGACATCGAGTCTACCCCGTCTTCCGCAGAGGACACCGGATCTACCCCGACTTCCTCGGTGAACACCTGGTCTACCCAGTATTCTGCGATGGACACCAGGTCTATCCCGTCTTCCGCAGCGGACACTGGGTCTACACCGACTTCCGCGGTGAACACCCGGTCTACCCAGTATTCTGCGACGGATACCAGGTCTATCCCGTCTTCCGCGGCCGACAACAGGTCTACTCTTTTTTCTGTGTTGGACACCGGGTCTACCCCGACTTCAGCGGCAGACACCGGGTCTACCACGTCTTTCGAGGCAGGAAACGGGTCTAACCCGTCTTCCGCAGCAGACAACTAATCTACCCCGTCTTCCCCGGCCGAGACCAGGCCTACCACGTCTTCCGCGGCGGACACAGGGTCTACGCCATCTACCGTGGCATAAACCGGGTCTACCCCGTCTTCCGCGGCGTAAACTATGTCTACCCCGACTTCCGCGGTGAACACCCAGTCTACCCCGTCTTCTGTGACGGACACAGGGTCTACCCCGTCTTCTGCGGCGGAAAACTGGTCTACACCGTTTGCCACGGCAGACATCGGGTCGAACCCGTTCTCCACGGAGGACACCAGGTCTACGACGTTTGACCCGGGGGTCACCGGGTCTACCCCGTCTTCCGCAGCGTAAACCGGGTCTACCCTGAATTCCGCGGCAGACACCAGGTCTAACCCGTCTTCCGCGGTGGACACCGGGTCTACCTCGTCTTTCGCAGCCGACACTGGGTCTGCCCCGACATCCGCGGCGGACAACAGGTCTAACACATATTCCGCGGCGAACACCAGGTCTACCCTGTCTTCCGCGGCAGACATCGCGTCTACCCCGTCTTCCACGGCAGACATCGCGTCTACCCCGTCTTCCGTGGCGGATACTGTGTCTACGCCGTTTGCGGCGGCGGACAACGGCTCTACCTGGTCTTCCACGGCGGACACTAGGTCTGCCCCGTCTTCCGCGGCATAAACCGGGTCTATCCCGTCTTCCGCGGCATAAGCCGTGTCTACCCCGACTTCCGCGACAGATACCAGGTCTACACCGTCTTCCACGGCGGACACTTGATCTACACCGTTTCACGCGGCGGACACCGGGTCTACCCCGTCTAGCGCGGCGTACACGAGGTCTATCACGTTTTCCGTGGCTTAAACCGGGTCTACCTCGTCTTCCGCGGCGTAAACGGAGTCTACCCCTCCTTCCGCGGCGGACACCAGGTCTACCTCGTCTTCCGCGACGGACACCAGGTCTAACCCGTCTTCCGCAGTAGACACCGGGGCAACCGCATCTTCCGCAGCGGACCCTGGGTCTACGCCGTTTGCAGCGGCAGACACTGGGTCTACACCGTCTTCTGCGGTGGACACGGGGTCTACGCTGTTTGCGGCGGCGGACAGCAGGTCTACCCAGTCGTCTGCGGCGGTCACCGGGTCTACCCCGTTTCCGCGGCCTAAACTAGGTATACCCTGTCTTCTGCAGCGGACACCAGGTCTCCCCCGTCTTCCGCGGCGGACACTGTGTCTACCCCGTCTTCTGCGGTGGACAACTGGTCAACGCCGTTTGCCGCGGCAGACACCGGGTCTACGCTATTTGACCCGGCGGACACCGGGTCTACCCCGTCTTCTGCGGCGTAAACTGGGTCTACCCCGACTTCCGCGGCAGACACCAGGTCAATCCCGTCTTCCGCGGCAGACACCGGGTCTACGCCGTCTTCCGCGGCGTAAACCGCGTCTACCCTTTCCTCCTCGGCGGACACCGGGTCTACCTCGTCTTCCGCGGTGGACACCGGGTCTACCCCATCTTCCGCGGCGGACACAGGGTCTACCCCATCGTACGCGGCGTAAACCAGGTCTACCCCAACTTCCGCAGCGTAAACCGGGCCTACCCCATCTTCCGCGGCGTAAACCGGGTCTAACCCTCCTTCTGCGGTGGACCCCAGGTCTACCTCATCTTCCTCGGCAGACATCGAGTCTACCCCGTCTTCCACGGCGGACATCGAGTCTACGCTGTTTGCGGCGGCGGACACCGTGTGTACCTCGTCTTCCGCGGCGGTCACCGGGTCTACCCTGTCTTCCGCGGCGTAAACTAGGTCTACCCCATCTTCCGCGGCGGACACAGGGTCTACCCCGTCTTACGCGGCGTAAACCAGGTCTACCCCAACTTCCGCAGCGTAAACCGGGCCTACCCCGTCTTCCGCGGCGTAAACCGGGTCTAACCCTCCTTCCGCAGCGGACCCCAGGTCTACCTCATCTTCCGCGGCAGACACCGAGTCTACCCCGTCTTCCGCGGCAGACACCGTGTCTACCCCGTCTTCTGCGGTGGACAACTGGTCTACGCCGTCTTCCGTGGCGAACACCATGTCTACCCTGTCTTCAGCGGTGGACAACTGGTATCTGCACGTAGCTAGTAGAAGAAGAAAGGAGAATTTGCACGTAGCCAGCTAGCTGCAAAGATAAGCAAGGCAAGCTGCAGAAATGCCAATTTAGGAGGAGCTGACCTAGGAACTAACCAATAATGAGCTTTACTTTTGCAATATTCACGAGGTCATTATAGAACATATTTAACCAGAACTATATGATCAATAAACGAGTTTCGCTGGTGAACCATCTGGTGTCCACATCTATCTTCATCCAACACTCATGGAATCATGGAGACCATTGTGACACTGTGGGACCTCATGGAACTGTGATGACACCAAGAGTGCTGGCAGTGTTAATCTGCTGGAGGACAGTAGGGCTCTGAACAGGGCCGTGGACAGGCTGGATCCAGGGCCCAAATCCAACAAGGTGAGATTTAACAAGTCCAAGGGCCGAGTCCTGCACTTTGGCCACAACAACCCCTGCAGCACTACAGGCTGGGGACAGAGTGGCTGGACAGTGGCCAGGCATAAAGGGACCTGCAGGCTGGACATGAGCCAGCAGTATGCCCAGGTGGCCAAGAAGGCCAATGGCTCCTGGCCTGGATCAGGAATGGTTTGGCCAGCAGGAGCAGGACAGTGATTCTTCCCCTGTGCTCAGCACTGGTTGGGCAGTATCCTGAGTGCTGTGTCCAGTTCTGGACTGCTCCATTTAGGAAGGACGTGGAGGGGCTGGAGCATGTCCAGAGAAGGGCAACAAGGCTGATGAGGGATCTGGAACAACAAATCTCTGAGGAGTGGCTGAGGGATCTGCAGTTGTTTTT
>NC_066338.1:2097179-2114872 GCF_022539315.1 Serinus canaria
TCTCTCCCTCATCCGGGGACCCCAGAAAACCATCTAACAGGTCCCGCCTGGACAACAGGTCTACCCGATTCCCTCCAGAGGCTAGGTCCGGCCTGGACAACAGGTCTACCCCGTGCTTCCCGGAAGACAAGTCCCGCCTGGACAACAGGTCTACCCCATGCCCTCCAGAGGCTATGTCCGGCCGGGAACACAGGTCTAGCCGTTTCCCTTCAGAGGCTAGGTCCCGCCTGGACAACAAGTCCACCCCGTGCTTTCCAGAAACCAAGTCCCGCCTGGAAAACATGTCTACCCCGTGCCCTCCAGAGGCTAAGTCCGGGCAGGAACACAGGTCTACCCGATTCCCTCCAGAGGATAGGTCCGGCCTGGACAGCAGGTCTACCCTGTGACCTTAGAAGGCTCAGTCCGGCCGGGACAACAGGTCTACGCCGTGCTACGCAGAGGCTAAGTCCCGCCTGGACAACAGGTCTATCCTGTGCTTCCCAGAAGAAAAGTCCCACCAGGACTACCGGTCTACGCCGTGCCCTCCAGAGGCTAAGATCCGCCTAGACAAGTGGTCTTCCCCGTGCTTCCTAGAGGCGAAGTCCCGCCTGGACAACAGGTCAACCCCGTGATTCCCAGAAGCCAAGTCCCGCCTGGACAGCAGGTCAACTCCGTGTACTCAGGAGGCTAAGTCCGGAAGGGACAACAGGTCTACCCCATGCTCTCCAGAGGCTACGTCCGGCCGGGAACACAGGTCTACCTGGTTCTCTCAAGAGACTAGGTCCGGCCTGGACAACAGGTCTACCCCGTGTTTCCCAGAAGCCAAGTCCCGCCTGGACAAAAGGTCTGCCCCGTGCTCCGCAGAAGACAAGTCCGGCCTGGACAACAGGTCAACCCCGCGTACTCAGTAGGAAGAGTCCCGCGTGGACAGCAGGTCAACCCCGTGTACTCAGGAGGCTAAGTGCGGCCGGGACAACAAGTCTACCCCGTTCCCTCCAGAGGCTAGGTCCTTCCTGGACAACAGGTCTACCCGCTTCGCTCCAGAGGCTAGGTCCCGACTGGACAACAGGTCTACCCCGTGCTTCCCAGAAACCAAGTTCCCCCTGGACAACAGATCAACCCCGTGTACTCAAGAGGCTAAGTCTGGCCGGGACAACAGGTCTACCCTGTGACCTCAGAAGGCTAAGTCTAGCCGGGAGAACAGGTCTACCCCGTGCTACCCAGAGGTTAAGTCCCGCCTGGACAACAGGTCAACCCCGTGATTCCCAGAAGCCAAGTCCCGCCTGGACAACAGGTCAACCCCGTGTACTCAGGAGGAAGAGTCCCGCCTGGACAACAGGTCTACCCCGTGCCCTCCAGAGGCTACGACCCGCCTAGACAACAGGTCTTCCCCGTGCTTCTCGGAAGTCAATTCCCACGTGGACAACATGTAAACCGGGTGTACTCAGGAGGCTAAGTCCGGCCGAGACAACAGGTGTACCCCGTGCCCTTCAGAGGCTAAGTGGCACCGGGAATACAGGTCTACCCCATGCTCTCCAGAGGCTACGTCCGGCCGAGAACACAGGTCTACCTGGTTCCCTCAAGAGGCTAGGTCCCGCCTGTACAACAGGTCTACCCCGTGTTTCCCAGAAGCAAAGTCCCGCCGGGACTACAGGTCTACCCTGTGCTTCCCAGAAACCAAGTCCCGCCTGGACAAATGGTCTTTTCCGTGCTCCCCAGAAGACAAGGCCGGCCTGGACAACAGTTCAACCCAGCGTACTCAGTAGGAAGAGTCCCGCGTGGACAGCAGGTCAACCCCGTGTACTCAGGAGGCTAAGTGCAGCCGGGACAACAGGTCTACCGTGTGCCCCCCAGAGGCTAAGGCCGGCCGGGATAAGAAGTCTACTCTGTGCCCTCCAGAGGCTAAGACCTGCCTGGACAACACATCTACCCCGTACTTCCCAGAGGCTACGTCCCACGGGGAATAGAGGTCTACCCCCTGCCATCCAGAGGCTACGTCCGGCCGGGAACACACATCTACCCTGTTCCCGCCAGAGGCTATGTCCCGCCTGGACAACAGATCTACCCCGTGCTTCCCAGAAACCAAGTCCCACCTGGACAACAGGTCAACCCCGTGCTTCCCAGAAGCCAAGTCCCGCCAGGACAACAAGTCCCCTCTCCAGAGGGCAGAGTCTGGCCGGGTTAAGAGGTCTACTCCATGCCCTCCAGAGGCTAAGACCCCCCTAGACAAATGGTCTTCCCCGTGCTTTCCAGAAGCCAAGTCCCGCCTGGACAACATGTCAACCCTGTGTACTCAGGGCGCAGAGTCCGGCCGTGACAACAGGTGTACCTCGTGCCCTCAGGAGGCTAAGACCCGCCTGGAAAACAGGTCTACCCTGTGGACTCAGAAGCCAAGTCCCGCCTGGACAACAGTTCAAACCCGTGTATTCAGGAGGAAGAGTCCCGCCAGGACAACAGGTCTACCCCGTGCCCTCCAGAGGCTACGACCTGCCTAGACAACAGGTCTTCCCCGTGCTTCCCGGAAGCCAAGTCCCACCTGGACAACAGGTCAACCCCGTGTACTCAGAAGGTTAAGTCCGGCCTGGACAACAGGTCTACCTCGTGCCCTTCAGAGGCTAAGTCCAGCTGGGATAAGAGGTCTACTCTGTGCCCTCCAGACTCTACGACCCGCCTGGACAACAGGTCTACCCTGGGCTTCCCAGAAGCTAAGTCCCACCGGGAATACAGGTCTACCCCGTGCCCTCCAGAGGCTACGTCCGGCCGGGAACACAGGTCTACCTGGTTCCCTCCAGAGGCTAGGTCCCGCCTGGAAAAAAGGTCTACCCCATGCTTCCCAGAAGCCAAGTCCCGCCTGGACAATGGGTCAACCCCGTGCCGTACAGAGGGCAGAGTCCGGCCGGAAGAAGAGGTCTACCCCATGCCCTCCAGAGGCTAAGACCCTACTAGACAACAGGTCTTCCCCATGCTTCCCAGAAGCCAAGTCCCACCTGGAAAACAGTTCAACCACGTGTACTCAGGAAAAAGAGTCTGCCTTGACAACAGGTCTACTCCGTGCCCTTCAGAGGCTAAGACCCGCCTGGAAAACAGGTCTACCCAGTGCTTCCCCAAAGCCAAGTCCCGCCTGGACAATAGATCAACCCCGTGTACTCAGGAGGCTTAGTCCGGCCGGGAAAACAGGTCTACCCTGTGCCCTCCAGAGGCTAAGTACGGCCAGGACAACAGGTCTACCCCGTGCCCTCCAGAGGCTAAGATGCGCCTAGACAAGAGGTCTTCCCCGTGCTTCCCAGAAGCCAAGTCCCGCCTGGAGAACAGGTTTACCCCGTTTACTCAGGAGGCAGATTCCGGCTGGGAACACAGGTCTACCCTGTTCCCTCCAGAGTCTAGGTCCCACCTGGACAACAGGTCTACCCCGTGCTTCCCAGAGGCAAAGTCCCACCGGGACTACAGATCTACCCCGTGCTTTCCAGAAAACAATTCCCACCTGGAAGCCGGGTCAACCCCGTGTACTCAGGAGGCTAAGTCCCGCCTGGAGAACTTGTCTACCCCGTGCCCTTCAGAGGCTAAGGCCGGCCAGGATAAGAGGTCTACTCCGTGCCCTCCAGAGGCCAAGTCCCGCCTGGACAACAAGTCTACCTAGTGCTTCCCATAGGCTAAGTTTTCCGGGACAACAGCTCAAACCCGTGCCCTCAGGTGGCTAAGTCCCGCCTGGACAACAGGTCTACCTCCTGCTGCCCAGAAGCCAAGTCCCGCCTGGAAAACAGGTCTACCCCATGTACTCAGGAGGCAGAGTCCAGCCGGAACAACAGTTCCCTCCAGAGGCAAAGACCTGCCTGGAAAACAGGTGTACCCCGTGCTTCCCGGAAGCCAAGTCCCGCCTGGACAACAGGTCTACCCCATGCTTCCCAGAAGCCATGTCCCGCCTGGGCAGGAGGTTTATCCCATGCCCTCCGGAGGCGAAGACCCACCTGGACAACAGGTCTACCCCGTGTTTCCCAGAAGCCACGTCCCGCCTGGACAAAAGGTCTGCCCCGTGCTCCGCAGAAGACAAGTCCGGCCTGGACAACAGGTCAACCCCGCGTACTCAGTAGGAAGAGTCCCGCGTGGACAGCAGGTCAACCCCGTGTACTCAGGAGGCTAAGTGCGGCCGGGACAACAAGTCTACCCCGTTCCCTCCAGAGGCTAGGTCCTTCCTGGACAACAGGTCTACCCGCTTCGCTCCAGAGGCTAGGTCCCGACTGGACAACAGGTCTACCCCGTGCTTCCCAGAAGCCAAGTTCCCCCTGGACAACAGATCAACCCCGTGTACTCAAGAGGCTAAGTCTGGCCGGGACAACAGGTCTACCCTGTGACCTCAGAAGGCTTAGTCTAGCCGGGAGAACAGGTCTACCCCGTGCTACCGAGAGGTTAAGTCCCGCCTGGACAACAGGTCAACCCCGTGATTCCCAGAAGCCAAGTCCTGCCTGGACAACAGGTCAACCCCGTGTACTCAGGAGGAAGAGTCCCGCCTGGACAACAGGTCTACCCCGTGCCCTCCAGAGGCTAAGTACGGCCGGGACAACAGGTCTACCCCGTGCCCTCCAGAGGCTACGACCCGCCTAGACAACAGGTCTTCCCCGTGCTTCGCGGAAGTCAAGTCCCACGTGGACAACATGTAAACCGGGTGTACTCAGGAGGAAGAGTCCCGCCTGGACAACAGGTCTACCCCGTGCCCTCCAGAGGCTAAGTACGGCCGGGACAACAGGTCTACCCCGTGCCCTCCAGAGGCTACGACCCGCCTAGACAACAGGTCTTCCCCGTGCTTCGCGGAAGTCAAGTCCCACGTGGACAACATGTCAACCCGGTGTACTCAGGAGGCTAAGTCCGGCCGAGACAACAGGTGTACCCCGTGCCCTTCAGAGGCTAAGTGGCACCGGGAATACAGGTCTACCCCATGCTCTCCAGAGGCTACATCCTGCCGGGAACACAGGTCTATCCGGTTCCCTCAAGAGGCTAGGTCCCGCCTGTACAACAGGTCTACCCCGTGTTTCCCAGAAGCAAAGTCCCGCCGGGACTACAGGTCTACCCTGTGCTTCCCAGAAGTCAAGACCCGCTTGGACAAATGGTCTTTTCCGTGCTCCCCAGAAGACAAGGCCGGCCTGGACAACAGTTCAACCCAGCGTACTCAGTAGGAAGAGTCCCGCGTGGACAGCAGGTCAACCCCGTGTACTCAGGAGGCTAAGTGCAGCCGGGACAACAGGTCTACCGTGTGCCCCCCAGAGGCTAAGGCCGGCCGGGATAAGAAGTCTACTCTGTGCCCTCCAGAGGCTAAGACCTGCCTGGACAACACGTCTACCCCGTACTTCCCAGAGGCTACGTCCCACGGGGAATAGAGGTCTACCCCCTGCCATCCAGAGGCTACGTCCGGCCGGGAACACACATCTACCCTGTTCCCGCCAGAGGCTAGGTCCCACCTGGACAACAGGTCAACCCCGTGCTTCCCAGAAGCCAAGTCCCGCCAGGACAACAAGTCCCCTCTCCAGAGGGCAGAGTCTGGCCGGGTTAAGAGGTCTACTCCATGCCCTCCAGAGGCTAAGACCCCCCTAGACAAATGGTCTTCCCCGTGCTTTCCAGAAGCCAAGTCCCGCCTGGACAACATGTCAACCCTGTGTACTCAGGGCGCAGAGTCCGGCCGTGACAACAGGTGTACCTCGTGCCCTCAGGAGGCTAAGACCCGCCTGGAAAACAGGTTTACCCTGTGCTTCCCAGAAGCCAAGTCCCGCCTGGACAGCAGGTCAACCCCGTGTACTCAGGAGAAAGAGTCCCGCCAGGACAACAGGTCTACCCCGTGCCCTCCAGAGGCTACGACCTGCCTAGACAACAGGTCTTCCCCATGCTTCTCAGAAGCAAAGTCCCACGTGGACAACAGGTCAACCCGGTGTAGTCAGGAGGTTAAGTCCGGCCTGGACAACAGGTCAACCCCGTGCCCTTCAGAGGCTAAGTCCAGCTGGGATAAGAGGTCTACTCTGTGCCCTCCAGACTCTACGACCCGCCTGGACAACAGGTCTACCCTGGGCTTCCCAGAAGCTAAGTCCCACCGGGAATACAGGTCTACCCCGTGCCCTCCAGAGGCTACGTCCGGCCGGGAACACAGGTCTACCTGGTTCCCTCCAGAGGCTAGGTCCCGCCTGGAAAAAAGGTCTACCCCATGCTTCCCAGAAGCCAAGTCCCGCCTGGACAATGGGTCAACCCCGTGCCGTACAGAGGGCAGAGTCCGGCCGGAAGAAGAGGTTTACCCCATGCCCTCCAGAGGCTAAGACCCTACTAGACAACAGGTCTTCCCCATGCTTCCCAGAAGCCAAGTCCCACCTGGAAAACAGTTCAACCACGTGTACTCAGGAAAAAGAGTCTGCCTTGACAACAGGTCTACTCCGTGCCCTTCAGAGGCTAAGACCCGCCTGGAAAACAGGTCTACCCAGTGCTTCCCCAAAGCCAAGTCCCTCCTGGAAAACAGGTCTACTCCCTGGTTCTCCGGAGGCTAAGTCCCAGCTGCACAACAGGTCTACCCCGTGCTTCCCAGAGGCTAAGGCTGTCCGGTACAACAGCTCAATCCCATGCCCTCAGGTGGCTAACTCCCGCCTGGACAACAGGTGTACCTCGTGCCATCCAGAGGCTAAGTCCCCCTGGGACAACAGGTCTACCCTGTGCCCTCCAGAGGCTAAGTCCCACCTCGACAACTGGTGCACCTCGTGTCTTCCAGAGGCTAAATCCTGCCGTGAAAACTGGGTAGACCTGATGTCCTCCGCGGCAGCCGGGGTAGACCTGGTGTCTGCTGTGCAAGACCTGGTAGACCTGGTGTCTGCTGCGGCAAACGGGGTGGACTTGATCTCCGCTGCGGCAAATGGTGTAGACCTGGTGTTCGCCCCAGAAGGTGGGGTAAACCCGATGTCCACCGCGGTGGCCGTGGTAGATCTGGAGTCCGCCGCGGCAGACGGGGTACACTTGGTGTTTGCCGCGAAAAAGGGGGTGGACTTAGTGTCCTCCACGGAAGATGCAGTAGGCCTGGTGACCACCGCGGCACCCGGTGTAGACCTTGTGTCCGCCGCTGTTGCCGGGGTAGACCTGGTTTCCGCTGCGCAAATGGGGTAGAATTGGTTTCTGCCGCAGCAAACAGGGTAGAATTTGTTTCCGCCGCAGCGACCAGTGGAGGCCTGGTGTCTGCCGCGATGGCCGTGGTTGACCTGGTGTCTGCCGCGGACGACGGGGTAGACCTGGTGTCCACCACGGCAACCAGGGTAGAACTCGTGCCGGCTGCAACAAATAGGGTAGACCTGGTGTCAGCCGCGGCAAACGGCGTAGATCTGTTGTTCGCCGTGGTGGCCGCCGTAGACCTGATATCCGCCGCGGCAACCAGGGCAGACCTGCTGTCCATCGTAGTAGCGGGGGGAGAACTCATGTCCGCCACGGCGGCAGGAGTAGATCTGGTGTCCGCTGCGGCAAAGGGGGTAGACGTGGTGTCCGCCACAGAAGACGGGGTAGACCGGGTGTCTGCCATGGCAAACAGGGTCGACCTGGTGTCCGCCGCAGAAGACAGGGTAGACCTGGTGTCCGCCGCAGCAAATAGGTTAGACCTCATATCCGCCGCGGTGGCCGTGTTAGACCTGGTGTCCGCCGCGGAAGACGGGGGGGACCTGGTGTCCGCTGTGGCAAACCGGGTAGTCCAGGTGCTCGCTGGGGCAAACGGGGTAGACCTGGTGTCCACTGCAGCAGCCGGGTTCGACCTGGTGTCTTCCGCGGCGTCCGGGGTAGACCTGGTGTCTGCCGCAGAAGACAGGGTAGACCAGGTTTCCGCCGCGGCAAACGGGTTAGACCTGGTGTCCGCCGCGGCGTCCGTGTTAGACCTGGTGTCCGCCACGGAAGACAGGGGGGACCTGGTTTCCGCCGCGGCAAACCGAGTAGTCCTGGTGTCTGCCGCGGCAAACAGGGTAGATCTGGCGTTCTCCACGGTGGCCGCCGTAGGCCTGATATCCGCCGCGGCAACTGGGGCAGACCTGGTGTCCACCGCGGCGGCCAGACTAGCGCGGGTGTCCGCCGCGGCAAACGAAGTAGACCTGCTGTCAACTGCGGAAGACGGGGTAGACCTGGTGTCCGTTGCGGAAGACGGGGTAAACCTGGTGTTCGTGGCGAACGGGTCAGACCTGGTTTCCGCCTCGGTGGCCGGGGTAGACCTGTTGTCCGCCGCGGAAGACAGGGTAGACCTGGTGTCCACCGCGGCAACCGGGGTAGACCTCGTGCCGGCTGCAACAAATGGGGTAGACCTGGTGTCCACCGCGGCGGCCGCCATAGATCTGGTCCCTGCTGCGGCAACCGGGGTATACCTGGTGTCCACCGCGCCAAATTGGGTAGTCCTGGTGTCCGCCGCGGCAAACGGCGTAGATCTGTTGTTTGCTGTGGTGGCCGCCGTAGACCTGGTTTCCGCCACGGCAAACGGGTAAGACTTGGTGTCCGCCGCGGCGGCCGTGTTAGACCTGGTGTCCGCCGCGGAAGACGGGGGGGACCTGGTATCCGCCGCGGCAACAAGAGCAGACATGCTGTCCACCGTGGCAGCGGGGGGAGAACTCGTGTCCGCCGCGGCGGCCGGAGTAGACCTGGTGTCCGCTGCGGCAAAGGGGGTAGACTAGGTGTCCGCTGCAGAAAACGGGGTAGACCGGGTGTCCGCCGTGGCAAATGGGGTAGACCTGGTGTACGCCGCAGAAGATGGGGTAGACCTCATGTCCGCCGCGGCAAACGGGTTAGACCTGGTGTCCGCTGCGGCGGCCGTGTTAGACCTGGTGTCCGCCGCGGAAGACGGGGGGGACCTGGTGTCCGCCGCGGCAAACCGGGTAGTCCTGGTTTTCGCTGGGGCAAACGGGGTAGACCTGGTGTCCACCACAGCAGCGGGGTTCCACCTGGTGTCTTCCGTGGCGGCCGGGTTAGACCTGGTGTCTGCCACAGAAGACGGGGTAGACCAGGTGTCCACCGCGGTAAACGGGGTAGACCTGGTGTACGCCGCAGAAGATGGGGTAGACCTGGTTTCCGCCGCGGCAAATGGGTTAGACCTGGTGTCCGCCGCAGCGGCTGTGTTAGACTTGGTGTCCGCCGCGAAAGATGGGGGGGAACCTGGTATCCACCGCGGAAAACCAGGTAGTCCTGATATCCGCCGCGGCAACAAGAGCAGACATGCTGTCCACCGTGGCAGCGGGGGGAGAACTCGTGTCCGCCGCGGCGGCCGGAGTAGACCTGGTGTCCGCTGCGGCAAAGGGGGTAGACTAGGTGTCCGCTGCAGAAGACGGGGTAGACCGGGTGTCCGCCGCGGCAAACCGGGTCGTCCAGGTGTTTCGCTGGGGCAAACGGGGTAGACCTGGTGTCCACTGCAGCAGCCGGGTTCGACCTGGTGTCTTCCGCGGCGGCCGGGTTAGACCTGGTGTCTGCCGCAGAAGACGGGGTAGACCAGGTGTCCACCACGGTAAACGGGGTAGACCTGGTGTACGCCGCAGAAGATGGGGTAGACCTGGTTTCCGCCACGGCAAATGGGTTAGACCTGGTGTCCGCCGTGGCGGCCGTGTTAGACTAGGTGTCTGCCGTGGAAGGGGGGGGGGGACCTGGTTTCCGCCACGGCAAACCGGGTATTCCTGGTTTCCACCGCAGAAAACGGGGTAGATCTGGTGTTCTCCGCGGTGGCCGCCGTAGGCCTGATTTCCGCCGCTGCAACCGGGGCAGACCTGGTGTCCACCGCGGCTGCCGGACTAGACCGGGTGTCCGCCGCAGCAAACGGGGTAGACCTGCTGTCCGCTGCGAAAGACGGGGTAGACCTGGTGTCCGCCCCTGAAGACGGGGTAAACCTGGTGTTCGTCGCGGCGAATGGGGTAGACCTGTTGTCCGCCGCGGCAAACGGGTCAGACCTGGTTTCCGCCTCGGTGGCCGGGGTAGACCTGTTGTCCGCCGCGGAAGATGGGGTAGACCTGGTGTTCGCTTGGACAAACCGGGTAGACCTGGTGTCAACCACGGCAGCCGGGGTCGACCTGCTGTCTGCCTCGGCAGCCGGGGTAAACCTGGTGTCTGCCGCGGCAGCCTGGGCAGACCAGGTGTCCGCTATGGCAGCTGGGTTACACCTGGTGTCCGCCGCCGCAAACGGGTTAGACCTGGTGTCCGCCGCGGCGGCCGTGTTCGAACTTGTGTCCGACGCGGAAGACAGAGTAGACCTGGTGTCCGCCGCGGACGACGGGGGAAACCTGGTGTCCAACGCGGACGGGGGGGTACACCTGGTTTCTGCCACGGCAAAGGGTTAGACCTGGTTTCTGCGCGGCAAACGGGGCAGATCTGGTGTTTGCCGCGGCATACGGGGTAGACCTGGTGTCCGCCGCAGAAGATTGTGTAGACCTGGTGACCACCGCGGCACCCGGTGTAGACCTCCTGTCCCCCGCAGCTGACGGGGTAGACCTGGTGTCTGCCGTGGCAAACCGGGTAGACCTGGTGTCCGCTGCCACGGCCGCCGTAGATCTGGTATCCGCCGCCGAAGACAGGGTAGACCTGGTGTCCGCCAGAGAAGACGGTTTAAACCTGGTGTTTACCGCGGCAAAAGGGGTAGACCTGCTTTCCGCCACCTCGGCCAGGATAGACCTGGTGTCCACTGCGGAAGACAGGGTAGACCTGGGGTCCTCTGAGGAAGACAGGGCAGACCTGGTGACCTCAGCGGCACCCGGTGTCGACCTTGTGTCCGCCGCGGCGGCCGATATAGACCTGGTTTCTGCTGCGCAAACGGGGTAGAATTGCTTTTCGCCGCCGCAAATGGAGTAGAACTGGTTTCCGCCGTGGCGACCGGTGGAGGCCTGGTGTCCGCCGTCTAAGACAGGGTAGACCTGGTGTCCGCTGCGGCAGCCGGGGTAGACCTGGTGTCCGCCGCGGCAAAGGGGGTAGACCTGGTGTCCGCCACAGACGATGGGGTAGACCAGGTGTCCGCCCCGGCAAACAGGTTAGACCTGGTGTCCGCCACAGCGGCCGTGGAAGACCTGGTGTCCGCCGCGGCAACTAGGTAGACCTGGTGTTTGCCACGGAAGGCGGGGTAGTCCTGGCATCCTCCGCGGACGACGGGGTAGACATGGTGTCTATCGCGGCTGCCGGGGTAGACCTCGTGCCAACCGCGACAAACGGGGTAGAACAGGTGTCCACCGCGGCAGCGGGGTTGGATCTCATGTCCGCCGCAGAAGACGGGGTAGACCGGGTGTGCGCCGCTGCAAACGCGGTAGACCTGGTGTCCACCGTAGAAGAGAGGGTAGACCTGGTGTCTGCCGCGGAAGACGGGGTAAACCCGGAGTCTGCTGCTGAATGCGGGGTAGACCCGGTGTCCATCACAGCGAATGGGCTAGTCCGTGTCTGCCGTCGCAAACGGAGTAGACCTCACGTCCGCCGCGGCGAACGGGTTAGACTTGGTGTCCGCCGCAGCAAATGGGGTAGAGCTGTTGTCCACCGCGGCTGCCGGGGTCCACTTGGCGTTCACCCCAGGACGACGGGGTAGACTTGGTGTCCACCGCAGAAAACGGGGTAAACCTGGTGTTCGCAGCGGAAGACGGGGTAGACCTAGTGTCCGCTGTGGCAAACAGGGTAGACCTGGTGTCCGCCACAGCAAACGGGGTAGACCTGGTGTTCGCCGCAGAAGACGGGGTAGACCTGGTGTCCCCCACGGAAACGGGGAACCTGGTGTCTGCGCGAAGTCGGGGTAGACCTGGTTCGGCCGCGGAGACGGGTACATGTGTCCGCTGCGGCACACGAGAGACATTGTGCCGCCGCAGAACGGGGTAGACTGGTATCGCCTAAGACGAGGTAACTGTTGTCCGCCATGGCAACCGGGTAGACCTGTGTCCGCCGCGGCAACGGCTACACCTGGTTCGAGTGGAGACGGAGACCTGGTGTCTGCCGCGGCAAACTGGGTAGACTTGGTGTCTGCCGCAGAAGACGGGGCAGACCTGTTGTCCGCCACGGCTGCCGGGGTCCACTTGGCGTTCACCCCAGGACGACGGGGTAGATTTGGTGTCCGCCGCAGGAAACGGGGTAAACCTGGTGTTCACAGCGGAAGACGGGGTAGACCTGGTGTCCGCCGGGGAAGACGGCGTAAACCTTGTGTCTGCCGCGGCAAACGGGGTAGACCTGGTTTCCACCGCGGGGGCCGGGGTAGACCTTGTGTCCGCCGCGGCAAATGGGGTAGACCTAGTGTCCGCTGTGGAAAACAGGGTAGACTTGGTGTCCGCCACGGCAAACGGGGTAGACCTGGTGTCCACCACAGAAGACGGGGTGGTAGGACGGGTGACTGGTGTCTGCTGCGGAAGTTGGGTGTTATCGTTTGAGCCTGGCACAATGACTGTGCCCTGACGAGATCACCTCCTTCCCTGGCACCCACTGTGAGATGTGATCAGAGACAGAGCAAAGCAGGCTCCATCTTAAGGTTAAAAGGGAAAAAACTTTTATTAACCTAAAACTACAAAGGAAGACACACAAAACACATAGAACACAAGATGAAAACCTTCCAAATTCTTCCTCCTCCCCCCACCAAATTTCCAATTCCATTGCCACCCTTTAGATAATCGATTCTCAGTTCCTCGAGAAGAGAGGAGTCCCTCTTGCGCCACATTCCTTCCATATCCAGTGCTCTCACCACTGCACATGGATCAGAGCTGCTTTAGGGTTTTTCATTTTAAGGATACTTTGTCCAGTTCCAAAGGGAGCACAGTCCTTCTCCTTTTGGGACACCTGTCCCCCCCAAATTTCACCCCCTGAGGCCGAGGGGTCTCTTGAACAGAGATCATCTTCTTCTTCAAAGCGGAGGGCACCACCACCACCCTCCTCACCCGTCGTCTCTGTTCACACTCCTCCACATCACTGTACTCTCTTGGCTCTGAGCCATCGCCTCCCCCTGGAATGCAGTCTCTGTATCACTGGAACACCAGTGGTTCTGCTGTGGCTATACAAGAAAAGTCCAGCCCAAAGCCACTCCATCATCTCCTCCCACCTAGAATTCTTCTCAACATCTTCTCAATCTCAACATCTTCTCAATCTCATCAACTTCAGGAAAACTCAGCATTTGCAAGGTTCCCATCTTCCTCAGATGGGTTAAAAGTCCCAGGCTCTCTGCCGGTTTACTTCATCAACTCCCACGCTTGGCTGCCCTGCTGGGCACCCCCCCCTTCTCCTTCACGCCGGGCCACTATCACAGGTGCCGGCGCTGTCTCTCTCTCCCTCTCTCCGGGGCGTGGGGGGGGGGGAATGGAGGATGGCTGCCGAAGCCCTTGCAATGTTCTCCTCCACCCTTGGGCCCAGGCCTGGCCTACCTCTCTCCAGCCACATGGCTCCCCCCCGCCCCGCTGGGCCGGGCAGGGGGGTCTGCTCAGTCTCAAGCGGAACTCAAAGAGGAAGTTCCCCTGGGAGATCACACCTTTAAACCCCCTGTGTTCTCAGAGGCGTATCCATGCCCTCAGTGACAAACCAGGTGCCAATATTAAATCTGAATACCGATTGGCTTGCCCACACCATCACAAAAACTTCATTTCCTCTTAAACCACGACATCGGGGTAGACCTGGTTTTGGCCGCGGATGACGGGGTAGACAGTGTGTCCGTTGCAGCACACGGAGAAGACATTGTGTCCGCCGCGGTAGCCGGGGTAGACCTGGTATCTGCCGCGGAAGATGGGGTAGACCTGGTGTCCGCCGTGGCAAACGGGGTAGACCTGCTGTCTGCCGCGGCAGACGGGCTACACCTGGTTTCCGCTGCGGAAGGCGGGGTAGACTTGGTTTCCGCAGCGGAAGACGGGGTAGACCTGGTGTCCGCCGCGGCAAACTGGGTAGACTTGGTGTCCGCCGCAGAAGTGGGGGTAGACCTGGTGTCCGCCACGGAAGACAGGGTAAACCTTGTGTCTGCCGCGGAAAACGTGGTAGACCTGGTTTCCGCTGTGGCAAACGGGATAGATCTGGTGTCCGCCGCGGAAGTCAGGGTCGACCTGGTTTTCGCTGTGGCAAAACGGGGTAGACCTGGTGTCCCCCATGGAAAACGGGGTAGACTTGGTGTCCACTGCGTGATACGGGGTAGACCTGGTGTGCGCCGCGTTGCCGGGTTAGACCTATTGTCTTCCTCTGTAAACGGGGTAGACCTGGTGTCCGCCGTGGAAGACGGGGTAGACCTGGTGTCCGCCGCAGAAGACGGGGTAGACCTGGTGTCCGCCATGGAAGATGAGGCAGACCTGGTGTCTGCCGCGGAAGAAGGATTAGACCTGGTATCGGCTGCTGAAAAAGGGTAGACCTAGTGTCCGCCGTGGCAAATGGGGTAGACCTGGTGTTCGCCGCAGAAGACGGGGCAGACCTGCTTTCTGCCGCGGAAAACGGAGTAGACCTGGAGTACGCCGCGGTGGCCGGGGTAGGCCTGGTTTCCACCGCAGCGGACAGGGTAGACCTGGTGTCCGCCGTTGCAAATGGGGTAGACCTGATGTCTGCCGCGGCAGTCGGGGTAGACCTGGGGTCCACCGTGGCTTCTGGGGTTAGAAGTGGTGTTCGTCGCATTAGCTGGGGTAGACCTGGTGTCCGCCGCGGCAGCCGGGGTAGACCTGTTTTCCACCGCGGCAAACGGGGTAGACCTGATGACCCCGGCGGCAAATGGGTTACACTTGGTGTCTGCCGCGGCAAACGGGGTAGAGCCGTTGTTTGCCGTGGCTGTAGGGGTAGACTTGGCGCTCACCCCAGGACGACGGGGTAGACTTGGTGTCCGCCGCAGGAAACGGGGTAAACTTGGTGTCCGCCGCAAAAGACGGGGTAGACCTGCAGTCCGCTGCGGTGGCCAGGGTAGACCTGGTTTCCTGCCAAGGCGGACTCCAGGTCTACTCCGTTTTCCGCGGCAGAAAGCAGGTCTGCCCCGTCTTCTGCGGCGAACACCAGGTCTACCCCATTTGCCACGGCGGACACTAGGTCTACCCTTTTTCAGCAGCCGATACCAGGTCTAATCCTTCTTCCGCGGCAGACACCAGGTCTGCCTCATCTTCCATGGCGGACACCAGGTCTACCCCGTCTTCTGCGGCGGACACCAGGTCTACCCCGTCTTCCACGGCGGACACCAGGTCTACCCCGTTTACAGAGGAAGACAATAGGTCTAACCCGGCAACGCGGCGCACACCAGGTCTACCCCGTATCACGCAGTGGACACCAAGTCTACCCCGTTTTCCATGGGGGACACCAGGTCTACCCCGTTTGCCACAGCGAAAACCAGGTCGACCCTGACTTCCGCGGCGGACACCAGATCTATCCCGTTTGCCACAGCGGAAACCAGGTCTACCACGTTTTCCGCGGCAGACACAAGGTTTACCCTGTCTTCCGTGGCGGACACCAGGTCTACCCCCACTTCTGCAGTGGACACCAAGTCTACCCAGTTTGCCGCGGCGGACACCAGGTCTAACCCGTCTTCCGCTGCGGAAACCAAGTCTACCCCGCCTTCCGCGGCGGAAACCAGGTGTAGCCCGTCTGCCGCGGCAGACAGCAGGTCTACCCCGTTTGCCACGGCGGACACCAGGTCTACCCCATCTTCCGCGGCAGATACCAGGTCTACCCCGGCTACCGCGGCGGACACAATGTCTTCTCCGTGTGCTGCAACGGACACACTGTCTACCCCGTCATCCGCGGCCAAAACCAGGTCTACCCCGATGTCGTGGTTTAAGAGGAAATGAAGTTTTTGTGATGGTGTGGGCAAGCCAATCGGTATTCAGATTTAATATTGGCACCTGGTTTGTCACTGAGGGCATGGATACGCCTCTGAGAACACAGGGGTTTAAAGGTGTGATCTCCCAGGGGAACTTCCTCTTTGAGTTCCGCTTGAGACTGAGCAGACCCCCCTGCCCGGCCCAGCGGGGCGGGGGGGAGCCATGTGGCTGGAGAGAGGTAGGCCAGGCCTGGGCCCAAGGGTGGAGGAGAACATTGCAAGGGCTTCGGCAGCCATCCTCCATTCCCCCCCCCCCCACGCCCCGGAGAGAGGGAGAGAGAGACAGCGCCGGCACCTGTGATAGTGGCCCGGCGTGAAGGAGAAGGGGGGGGTGCCCAGCAGGGCAGCCAAGCGTGGGAGTTGATGAAGTAAACCGGCAGAGAGCCTGGGACTTTTAACCCATCTGAGGAAGATGGGAACCTTGCAAATGCTGAGTTTTCCTGAAGTTGATGAGATTGAGAAGATGTTGAGATTGAGAAGATGTTGAGAAGAATTCTAGGTGGGAGGAGATGATGGAGTGGCTTTGGGCTGGACTTTTCTTGTATAGCCACAGCAGAACCACTGGTGTTCCAGTGATACAGAGACTGCATTCCAGGGGGAGGCGATGGCTCAGAGCCAAGAGAGTACAGTGATTTGGAGGAGTGTGAACAGAGACGACGGGTGAGGAGGGTGGTGGTGGTGCCCTCCGCTTTGAAGAAGAAGATGATCTCTGTTCAAGAGACCCCTCGGCCTCAGGGGGTGAAATTTGGGGGGGACAGGTGTCCCAAAAGGAGAAGGACTGTGCTCCCTTTGGAACTGGACAAAGTATCCTTAAAATGAAAAACCCTAAAAGCAGCTCTGATCCATGTGCAGTGGTGAGAGCACTGGATATGGAAGGAATGTGGCGCAAGAGGGACTCCTCTCTTCTCGAGGAACTGAGAATCGATTATCTAAAGGGTGGCAATGGAATTGGAAATTTGGTGGGGGGAGGAGGAAGAATTTGGAAGGTTTTCATCTTGTGTTCTATGTGTTTTGTGTGTCTTCCTTTGTAGTTTTAGGTTAATAAAAGTTTTTTCCCTTTTAACCTTAAGATGGAGCCTGCTTTGCTCTGTCTCTGATCACATCTCACAGTGGGTGCCAGGGAAGGAGGTGATCTCGTCAGGGCACAGTCATTGTGCCAGGCTCAAACGATAACACCCGACTTCCGCGGCAGACACCAGGTCTACCCCGTTTTCCGTGGGGGACACCAGGTCTACCCCGTCTTCTGTGGTGGACACCAGGTCTACCCCGTTTGCCGTGGCGGACACCAGGTCTACCCTGTTTTCCACAGCGGACACTAGGTCTACCCCATTTGCCGCGGCGGACACAAGGTCTACCCCGGCCCCCGCGGTGGAAACCAGGTCTACCCCGTTTGCCGCGGCAGACACAAGGTTTACGCCGTCTTCCCCGGCGGACACCAGGTCTACCCCGTCTTCCGCTGTGAACACCAGGTTTACCCCGTTTTCTGCGGTGGACACCAAGTCTACCCCGTCGTCCTGGGGTGAACGCCAAGTGGACCCCGGCAGCCGTGGCAGACAACAGGTCTGCCCCGTCTTCTGCGGCAGACACCAAGTCTACCCAGTTTGCCGCGGCAGACACCAGGTCTTCCCCGTCATCCGTGGCCGAAACCAGGTCTACCCCGACTTCCGCGGCAGATACCAGGTCTACCCCGTTTTCCGTGGGGGACACCAGGTCTACTTCATCTTCTGCGGTGAACACCAGGTCTACCCCGTTTGCTGTGGCGGACACCAGGTCTACCCTGTTTGCCACAGCGGACACTAGGTCTACCCCGTCTTCCGCTGCGAACACCAGGTTTACCCCGTTTTCTGCGGTGGACACCAAGTCTACCCCGTCGTCCTGGGGTGAACGCCAAGTGGACCCCGGCAGCCGCGGCGGACAACAGCTCTACCCCATTTGTTGCGGCGGACACCAAGTCTAACCCGTTTGCCGC